>NW_021634241.1:0-54568 GCF_004799145.2 Neltuma alba | reverse complement strand
GCATCATTCTCATCAGAAGCAAATCACGTTCAACTTCTTTAGAATCCAAGCTATACTTGTAATTCTTCTTGGAAGCATCAGAAACAGAAATGGGTTCGAAGTAACGTTCCTGAACATCTGCAGAACTCAAGCTCTCCAAGCTTCCATGGATAAGAGCAGTAACGTTACTCGAGTTGAACAGATTACTCAGTTTGAAAACAGCATCGAGATGAAGAAAGTCACCCTCTTGGGAATGCCCTTTCCCTTTCCCAACCATACAAAGCCTTCCTGATGATTCAGACCAGAACCCATCAAGCTTGAAGACGACTTTGCCACTATCTCTACTGTAATAAGACCCGAACCTGGAGGTTTCCCCGTAGTAATAACTATTACTGCTCACGAACGTAAGAGTAGCTTCAATTTTGATCAACCCAGAAGTCTCTGTCTGGTGTACTCTGTTGGTTTGAAGAGAAAAGGTGTTTTTTTGCCAAGAAGAGCTAGTTCTGAGGATTTTATGGCCTCCTTTGAAGTAACCTGTGTGAAGCTCAGGAAAAGGGAAAGCAGAGGGCTTGAACTTGATGGGAATGGACTCAGGGACGATAGAGGCACAATGAACTTGGTAAGGAGAAGGTGTAGAGGCAGAAGAGATAAAGTTGAAAGAGAAGAAGGTGGAAAGGAAGAGGAGAGTGAAGAGAAGCGTGTTCATTGCTTAAGAACGAGGCAAAGAAAATTCAAGGAGAAGCAGAGGACGATGCAGATGCAGATGCAGAAGCAGAAGAGTAGAGGTAGTTATATACAAGTCGCCCGCCTAGTCCCCATACTAATTATTGATGAAAATTATTAATGCAAAAGCATATTAGGTAAAGAAACAATGCAGAGTTACTGTGAAGTCCGAGATAAAACAAAAAATTATTCAAAAAAATTTAATAACAAGTGAGCAATTGGAATCTGATATTATTTCCTGTTTTGTAATTTGCTATCACAAGCTGCTCAGTTATTAGAAAAATTTTATGTGAATTTCTTCTTAAAAATCTCATTGCAATTCTCCCAAAAAACAATAATTTGATTTATCCATCCTCAAATTTTAGAATAAAAAATTAAAAATATAAACTATTTTTAAAAAATTGAGAAAAAATGTCCCATTAAAAATATTATTGGTGAGAAGAAATTAAGTCAGAAAAGATACAAAAATTTACGAGGTGATTCGTACTAAATAGATTTTTCATAGGAGATTTTTTTTGAATTTTCCCCTCATTTTTTTATTATTCTAATCTTCTTCTTAGTATTTTATTAGGAATTTTATTTTTTCATTGTATTTGATAAGTTGCCATCCATATATTACTTTATTTTAATAGGTTTTGAATATTGGTATGCCTTATAAGAAGGAAATTATCACGTAGCTTCATGCAATTTGTAAGTTATTATCTCCACACCGCTAAAGACGTTATGTGGTTGTAATCAAGTCAAGGTGCCTTTAATTTCAGCCCACGTTAGAAAATTGTCCATGGAGTGCTTAAAAGTCATAATTTCTTGAGAAATTCACATTTAAAAAATTACTCGTGTATTAATGTTCCAAAATTTAGGAAAGTTTTATGTAATTTAGCCTATTATATATTAGAGTTTAAATGTTGATACAACTAACTGCGTCATTATATCAAGAATAAATTATAATATTAACTCTGATCTTTAATATAAGAACTAGTTAACTAATTTAATATATTTTAAAAAACTATTTAAATTAGTTATTTATAATAAATAGCTATTATCTTTCTTAAAATATCCTTGCTAATCAAGTGTATTAACTAGAATTACCATTACTACAGAGACTTGGGAAAAAATGGATAAATGAGAGACAAAATAAATTAGAGTTTTATATTTAGAAACAAAATAAAAATCAAACTAATTCTTATATTAAGAACAGAAAGTAGTACTATATTTGTCAAAAGGTTACTTCACAGGCTAAAATTTACAATTTATTAGAGTGAGAAACGGGCATTTGAGTGGCTTCGTGACCACTAAAGTTGACTTTGAGTCAACTCTAGCAAAGACCCTGGAGTCTAAGAAATTGTCGTGAATCGTCATCCACAAAGTATTTTCCACGGCGTTGAAAAGTCACGGCCACCTTGTGTTTCACAAGTTATTGAAAAAAAGGAAAATTTCATGGATATAGCATCACTCAAATGTCAAACATCGTTTGCTCTCCATCGGTAAATTCCAAACAAATTTATGACCTTGTCTCTTTGACAAAGTCCTAACCAATAGAAAAGGTAAAATTAAACATTTTTGTTAAAATTATTACATTGAAATTAAATATTTTAAGTTGATAATGTTAAATTGAACAGTGTAAAACTTCATTCTATGTGGGCAAATTTTTTACCAATCATTCAAAATCATATTGAATTTGAAGTACTCCTCCGGTCCTAATTATAAGACCCAATTGACTTATTTGAGGAGATTAAAGAAGTAAGTTAAGTTAGTTATTTATAATAAATAAGTGTTGTTATTCCTAAAATATCCTTGCTAATTAAGTATATTGGCTAAAACTATCATTATTAGAAGGATTATCTTGAAAAAAAATGCATAAATATAAGAAAGAAAATGGATTGGGTCTTATAATTAGGACCAAATAAAAAGTCAAATTGGGTCTTATAATAAGGATCGGAGGAGTATTTTTGAATGAATGTCCTAAATTCAGGAATCTAAACTGCAATTTTCTTATATCTTTTCAAACTTGAGTAATTTTGAATCTGTCATCAATATAACCCTGAGTTTCATTAGATAATTTTATACTCATAATTAGCATTATTGATTGGTTTATACTTGAGCCTTTTCTTTTCAGCTGGTATAAATACATGCAGAAGACGCTAATACATTATGCTTATCTTAGGTTCAGATGAACAAGCCCCACTTGTGTCTCCATTTCCACACCAGCCAGTGAGATTACTCGCACATTCCCCATTACCAAATATGCCTAGTGTCATTCTTTTAGACCAAATAATTATATAATGTAGCCCGTTTTACCAATAGGCTTCTCTTCAATCATTTGTTTTTCAGACTTGTTTGCAAATATCAGCAGAGAATAATATAACTCGAACCTTCAGAATAAAAAAAGGGGAATATATATATATATATATATATATATATATATAATAGAGCTGGAAACTTAAACCATGAGTCATACTAACAATGTACTAGCATCATCCGCAACTATATACAATGACCAAAATTATGTGCAGGCATGTTTTTCCAATGTGAACGAACATAAGATGGACCATCACCAGATTTTGGCTATTATCTTGAAATAAAACAGGGAGCTATTAGGTATAGCTTAAATATGCCTCCTATATGTATCAAGTCTCAAAATTGGGCTTCATCAGGGGAGAGTTCAAGTAGCAGTAGCAGGAGCAGCAGCACCAGCAGCATCAGGGTTACAACCTGCTGACATGTTACCTGCTGTAGCCGCCTGCGGCAAGAATTTCTCACACTCCTTAGCTCCAACTTTGGAAAATTCTCCGACAAGCCTATTCACAAATCCAGCTAAGGTTTCCTTAAACTGCCTTGAGCAGCTCCGGTCACCTGCGTCAACATCCTGCACTCCACCTTTGACCAAACAGCCAACTTGAGCACCATCCATGTATGCTTTACACGCCACCAAAATATCATGAGCCCGGGTGCAGAAATGCCCCGCAACAAAGTCCTCGAAATGCTATGGCAAAAAAAAAGGCCATAACAGTTAGATTTTGAGCCCCATAAAGAAGAAGAGACAGTAAGAAGTTTATGGCTATAATGAAGAAAAACACTTGCATGTTCTAGCACTTGCCACATTCTACATCCATGATTTCAAGGATCTATGTAATCTTCAACTAGTTCTGTGTTCATGACTAAATAAATTACATAACGGGATCATGCCCTTTTGATGCTATGCCATATAAAGATAAGTATAGAAATCTAAAACCAGATTTACTACGAAACATGGATGCACTCATAGAGTTATATCTGTCTGAAACGTGCCTGATACTTATAACAGATACAATGCAATACTTTAAAAGACTTTTGAACACATCAGATTTTCTCAAATCACCACATCCATGTCAGTATCCATGTTTCCTAGGAAGCTTATGTGGATAGACTATAGACGTTATGAATTTCGCCACATGCAAAAACCATCCTAGTGACAACTAATGTACCTTGTTCGATGCAGTAAACTCATTTAAAAGTCATTATTTTAACTTATGTCACATACGATCACTCTTCTCACTTGATATAAGCACTTGTGTGCACATGTATAAGTATGAATATGCACAAAAATTGACTAAGGTTTAAAAATTAAGCTTGATATAGTCACTAGAATCATACCTTTGGAGGCTTTCTCATCACGTACATCATCGTCTTCAATGATAGAATAAATGCATCCTCATTATACTGCAGGGACCTCATTTCGCCAGCAGCAGAACCACTCGTATGAGCAAACCCTGGCTCATTAAAATAAGGCTTTGTATTCAAGATTAAACCTTGTATAGAAACAAGAACCTGTAGAATTGTTGAAACACCAGGAAGCCACTTCTCATTCTTATCGCCAGACCAAGTATTAAGCAGACTGAGGCATACTTTGCCGCAGTTATACAAATTTGGGTTGATCCTAACACCACCAGAGTGGTAGTGGACTTCCTGCCATGAAATTTCCCATAAGCAAGACTTGTACATAAAGGGAGAAAACATGATACTGAATTACTGATGTCAATAAGATATAGTTGCGTAACTTAAAGGGAGAAAACATGATACTGAATTACTGATGTCAATAAGATATAGTTGCGTAACTTAAACTCCATACCGGTGGCACATTGGGATAGCCATTGGGAAAGAAAACGTCAAAAAAGAAGAGACCGTCATGATAAGGAGTTCCCTCTGCTCCAATCATTACAGCTCTCAAAAGATCCATCCTTGACTCATAAACTCTAACAAATATTGTATCTGACGAAACCAATGAGGAGACGAAGAAGAAACAGTGAGACATATTGCAAAGAATATAGTAAAAGGTTGCACACTGTAATCTACAATACCCAGTTACAGCTATTTTTAACACTGCTTCAGGCACCCAGCGTATTTCAATTATAATAATAACATGACATTATTTCAAATGCATACATTCCAAGTGGCTTATGGATCTAAAAGGTTCTCGCTTCAATCTCAACAACAAAGATGGAAACCAGAGACATACAAGTGTCCGAGGATCATCAGCTTGAAAAGAAAACCAGAAACAAAAGATATACAATTAGAAAAATATCAGTTACATTTTGTAACTAACAGTAACACTTAAAATACACTTACCAGGCAAGTCCTTCTCAAGAATTCTCCACTCTTCCTGAATTTTCTTTGACCAATTCTTTGAATGCTGTCAGAAAAATCACTTAATGAAAAACCAAAATATTAAGATCAGAACTGAAAGAGACTGTTCCTTGGAAACTAAACTACCTGCTTCAAGGAATAACTTTTGCCATTATAGTAATGGTCTGAAGTGTCTTCAACTGTGTCAAACTGTTTAAAATGTTGGAATTTCCTCAAGATTTCATCCCTATCTTCATCAGATATTGTAACAACCGGGGCAGTAGTAGTAGTTTCATTCTTTTCATCATTGGCATAATTGTGAATCCAAGCATTACCAAACATTGGCGGAAGAGGGCCATCAAGAGGATCAAATGGATAATAAAAGCCTAAATTATCTGAATGGTCTGTAAAAGGCGGGTTAGGAGGTTTCTTCCACATATTAGAGTTTGCTGATTCCAATCCAGGAATATGATATGACCCTTCAAAAGGTGGAAAGAAATTTGAATGGAACAAAACATCTTTCCCATGTGCCTTTTTTGCACTTTTAACTTTGCCCCAATGAGGAGGTTCACCTCCAGGTGGCAGCTTCAAGGGCTCTGACTTGTGTGCTGAAGAATCACTTTGAAAATCACCTAAAACAGAAAGCTTCTTCTTGCGACTGAAAGGTCCTTTGAACCAATGAGGCTTAGATGAATCTGCCCCTAGTGCTAGATTCAAGTTCAGCTTAAGCCCATCAAGTTGTGAAAAAGTTGATTGCTTTTTACCAAGAGCAGCTTCAGTATGCAACTGAGAAGACAAGTTTTGAGGAGGAGGATTGACAGCAGCATTTTTTGTTTGTGAACTAGAACTACATACTGGAGTTTCTTGGATGAGGTCAGAAGATTCTATTGCCCACGAAAGCTGAGATAAGTCTGTCATATGAGAACTTTTAGCATCTAACTGCATATTACCCCAAGGATTCGAAGAACTACTTCCAGATTTCTTCAAATCTATATCAAAATTTGACATCCAGGGTATGGGTGCCTCAATTCCAGCAGGTATATTCACACTGTCAAAGTGTGCCTGTAACATGGCGTACTCATCTACATCCATGAAATCATCAGCAAAATGATCGTTGTAGTCATCATCATCATTTGATAGATCAGAACTGTGACCATCGACATTGATTATATTATGTGATACTGAAGCATAACCACTGGAGGACTCAAGCCCACTAGCTGGCCCAAATTGTTCCAGAGTAGGAGGGGGACAAACATCATCAGACATCTCCTGAAAAGGAAACCAAGCAAAATGTTAAACCATATTTCATTTTAGTGAAGATAAATGAAGCGGGCGCATGAAGTAGAAATTCTTATTGACAAACCATAGCTAGATGATCACCATAGCCATTATTATGAACAACTTCAATTACCTTTCCCTTGTTGCTTCCGCCAACTTTTTCACCAATAAACACTAAATCAGCAGAGTCTTCATCATTGTCGACGTCAATCACATCACTAATAATAGCCTAGAGAAGTCAAAGAAAACATTTAAGAGTCAGAGATATCTGAGAAAGAAGAGATAGACTCCTAGAGACATCCAAGGAATCTTACACAAACAAGGCAGCAAGCAAGATAGATCCAATGAGCAATACAGAAAACATTTGTACTTTTGTAACTTGTGAAGGAAAAATTTCAGAAATAGAATTATGTAATTAATCAGAGACGATAGCTTTCTATGGGCAAGTTTCATTCACCAGAAACTGTCCAGTGCTGTTTGGAACTATATATCAAATGATAGTCTCCAATATCATATTGAACACAGGATACAAAGGAATATTGCAATTCCAATATTTTGTGTTGGTTCTTGGTCCTCAGCAAACCAGAAAATATCAACTGCGTCAAGAAATAATTCATTTCATACATTTAAGTTGTTAAAGAGAACGAAAGTAAATGGTTATTAGCATTATTAATTTATCTCTAATGCAACCACCCCTTTGCCAAAACCCTTTGGACTTGAAGATTTAATTATAAATATGAGGATAAGCAATGATCAGAACTCGAAAGTCCAAGCTACGTCCTAGAGGCAGAATGTCTCGTGCATTTTCATGGTAGAATAACTATTCAACAAACTCAACAAACTAAGAGAAATTGTTTTGCCTTGAAATTGAGTAATGGACAGAAAAAAAAAAAGAGCTATCGAAATAACAAGGCCACTGATAATGATCAAATCAAATTTGTAAAGAGAACCCCTTCAGCATGTAATCACGAATTAGTTAATAGACACCACTACAGTAAGTTGACAGTGACAAACAAATTCCCTCGAAGATCCCAAGAGGCTAACACACAAATCCAGCCACAACACCACTACACTGCTAAACTGAACTGCTAATATAGCATCCTTCTGCAAGTTTTACTCTCCCATTCAAATAGAGGAATCCATAAAACAAAAACTTGGCCAATGTTCGTGATTAAATTAGCAGTCATACAAGCCTTGCCTTCTGTGGGGCACGTATTCCCAGCATAAGAAGTTAGAACAATGCAGGAAGAAAGAAACAACCATATAAGGAAATTTTGAATCATCCAAGGATAACAGAGATAAGTTCATATGTCCTCAACATCTATAACAAATCATGAGTTAATCGTATCAAGTAGCACAGTCTACAAAGTTTATTTCAAAAGAAAAGGAATTCATGTTGAAATATAGCCCACCAAACATAATGTTTACCAATGGACATGATTGCGAGCAAAACCCTTAAAAATTATTATCATAGGTACAGTGACATGTATAGTAAATCCTCACTACAGCAAGAGTCCAGGATTGCCACAAGAGTCCCTAAACGTCGACCACTTTAAGGGAAAATAGTGCAATCCCTATTCAAGATTTGAAATAAACAACCCAGATTAATATACCAGGCGAACAATACTGGGAACTTTCAACAAATGCCCAGAACTTCCAGTGGTACGATCAAGCATTCTCAACTCACTAATTCAACTCATTTCAAGACGTCCCTGGCAATAATAGATTAAACAAAGTTCACACATAGCGACCATAAATATAAAGCGAGAAAATTTGGGGACCGTGACTACGAATTCATAGCAAAGATGAATTACGGGTCAACACAAAGCATTAGCAATCGACATAAATTCTGAACACCCATAACAGAAAGATAAAATATTTGCACAATTTTTCAGACCCATGAAGCAAAAACATCCGAAATTTGTCAGAAAACATGTACTTTACAGACCGGTTCTACCTTCTGTTTCATCAGTTTCGTAGGGCGATGAATTGGGGGAGGAATTTCCACAACCTCAGGGTCCATCAACACCGAATTGCTACCTGAATATACTCTCCTCCTGCTTAGAGCGAAAAGAAAACACAAAAGATTCTGCGAAAGTGTGAGGAGAGAGTGTTCATGCGGGTTTCATGGGACGAAATAATAATAAAAACAAAAACAACAATAATAGAGAGAGAAAAGGACTTGGAATTCCGAAACGAATATTGGGGCAGCGGCGGCAGCTCGATTGATCGGCTCATTATAGAGCTTGAAGTGAAAAGTTTCTTCCCGGAGGAATCAACCCCCACTATCAGCGACTTAGCCGCTGAAATTTAAAGGTAAATCGGTTTGATCTCATGCGGGGGGAAAAAAAAATCTTTTCGGGCAGGAAAAGAAAGAAAAAGACACAACGACACTCGTAGTGAGAAATAGCATAGGAAGAGCAAAGAACAGCCTTTTATGGCTTCGCGCCTTCACCGTATGATTTATGAAGAAGCAGTGCATCGACATAGATGGTGACGAAACCGGATTGTCATTTTCAGAAAAAAGGCGCGACTTTCCAATAATTTACGTTCGTGCCACTACATGGTGATCAATTGCGCCCGATACTTCCGCGGTTAGTTTTGTTTTCGGCCCAATTTATTCTAATTATAATTATACTCTTCATGATTTTGTGATCCACCTCGTTAAGGTTTTGCATGAAACCGGTCGGTGGCGCGTTCAGTAATTTATTATTTTTTTAATGAATATATTGATGATTTTACTTAATATAAGAGATAGTTCATGCATTTAAAATGAAACATAAATTAGTTGCATGAATATCTATTTATCACTTATGAATATTGCCCCCTCTTCCAATTATTATTAATGCACTCGTGTGTGTATTAATGATTTGGATTCACTTGCTTGAATTGGTAAATCAATGCATGTTTACAAATTAAATACTATATGGATTTTTTTAATTAGAAAATTGCCTGTTTAGCTTTTTCTGATGAAGAAATCACTTTTTTGTTAAGAAATTATGATCCTTGTTTGAAAAAAGTATTGCTTGCTGTGATGAAAGTTATGGGGAAGTAAAACTTAAAGAGTTAGATGATTTATTTTAACATTGTTAAAAAAATTATAAGGGGTCAGCTTGGTTCTCAGCAAAATTTATCGGGTTTTTTCTTTAAAGCAACAAAATTTATACTTGTTTTTTTTTTTCAACTTCCTAAAAAGTTTAGAGCGCTTTTAAATAAATATATTATTTTTTAATGCTAAAATAGAGCTTTTTTATTGAATTTATTTTATAATTTTTAGGGCTAAGTTTTAAAATATACAATAAATATTAAGAAAAGTTATTTTTCAGAGAAATTGTTTTTGGCCAAATTTTTTCGTAACTCTTCGGGAACTTAATTTTTCAGTGAATTAAGCTCAGAGACTTTTATATTTTTATTGCTCCTCGAGAATCTCCCTGTTTAGCCCTAACGGACCAGCTCCCAAAAAATTCAAAATATGATTTTTGGAAAGGTGAACTCCCCATATATTTTATATTAATGTTCTGAAAATAACAATCTCATAAACATGTAACTACTGGGAAAATGTTTTTGGCATTAGAAATTATTTTTTAGCCAATTTTGATGCAATTAAAATGTTTATTTAAAAAATAATTTCATCTTCTTAGAGTATTAAATGTTAAACAAGCAAAACTACAATGTTGCCTGTATTTTAACTCATCAATTATGAGAAACAATCTAATACAAATGGAAAAAAAAATTCATCGATTATTTTTTCAATGCAAGGGTTTAAATATGAGCAAAATTCAATTTTTTTCAATTTCAAACAAAGCTAATGGCTTAATATAATTTCTTTTTAACTATTGAAATAATTAGAAATATCTTATAAACAAGCAGAGTAAACTTAAATTTGGTAAGTAGTAACAACTATCTTAAATGAAACGAGCGTTATAAGTTTTTGGAAATCTAACTTCAGGACTCCGAAGCACCGAGAAACACTTTATGTTAATATTCCCATAATACCCTTCATTATTAAACCTTTTTATATTTAACATTAAAAATTAATATATTTGTTTTAGAAAAGAAATTTGAAGAAGTCCTAGAAATTATAATGTTAAACAATCGTTTTACAGATGATTTTTTTAAAAAAAATGGATTAAAGGATGCTTGGATTAACTTATTTCAAATTATATTGAGTATATATGACGTGTTTTGTCTTGTAAAATATAAAAATATTTTTTTTAGCTGCTTTCAAACACCTACTAAGTATGATTATTTGAACCAAATAAATTTTGAAAAAATGGTAAGAAATTCCCATTTGGTAATTTTAGTAGTAGTAAGAGAGGCCTGAATTAGAATGTTGTTACTTTCTGCATATGAAATTTTATAAAATACTTGTACTTTTTGTGTATAAAAATATATCATGTTTTTCTGGTTAGTAAAATTTTTTAAGAGAGACCTTTTGCCAAGTTTCCAGTTTTTCAAAAAGAATATTCTCCTAATCACATGCTTATAAGATATTGTGGCACGAATTGGTTATATCGGAAGGAGTTACAATTGATAATAGGTACCCAAAAACTCACGACACATGCTCTATCAGCAAATTTCGATTAAGTATTTGTTTGGATTTTATTCAAAATTAACAAAACTATGGTTTTCTTCAAAAAAAATTCAAACACGCCTTAAAATGTTAAAATTAATTTTTAGCCTAAATCCTTAGTTTTAAGTCATGTATACCAACTCAACAAAATATATTCTCAAAACAGTAAATATAAATTAAATTTATTTAACAATTATTTTTCTCACTAATCCAGACGAGCCATAGGTATTTCAATCTCTAATCCCTTTTTAAATGCGTTCTTCTTATGGGTTTTAGTATAACAATTTTTTGTGGTAAGAAAATTATGCAGTGTTTTTGAAGTTATGCTGATAATTTGCTGTGCCTATTCATCAATATTTGTTTATTATAAACTTATGTTTGGTCATCAAGATGAAAAGATATTCATGTTCATCATCTTTCTATGGTCATTATATAAAACTTGTCAATTTGAAATAAATCATATTATTTATGAGTCTTTACAATTTTTATGGATAAGCTGAAATATTATTTACCATTTATTTTTGGAATTATTTTTTTTTAAAATTACGATCCATTGTATCCATGGCATGAAATGAATTGTCAGTCTAATTCAACTTAGTCGGCTCGTCAGGAAATGAAAGGGACAAAATTTCGTTAAGTCAAACTAAGAAGGAAAGCAAGAATTTTAAAGCAATAGATTATTTCAATTTGGGCATAGAGAATTTACACTTCATTAGTCTCAGAAGGGAGAGGGAAAAATTTAAAAGGAAAAAAAAAAATGCAACAACACGCGTATTGAAGATTTATTAGTTTTAGATGTCACTTTCCAACCTATAAATTAACGAATTTATCAATAATACAAAATTAAATGACCAAATGCGAAATGATTGGTTGAAGAGGGCTAGTAAAGGCGTTTCAATTTCGTTATTTAAGAAACAAATGCCTTTTTGGTCCTAAATAATAAAATATAAAAATCTTAAATTCTTCTATTACAAATATTGTCCAATTATTAATAAAACCGTTTAAAGTCGATCAAAAGGATTGATTAAGTTTTCTAACAGCAAAAACAATTTTAATTTGAAATATTTGAAGACCCATTTAAATCATTTTATTTGGATTTAGAATTTTTTTGTCCTAAAATAATTCATGAAGGAGTCATAGGCATCTGAAAGAGAGTGATGAAAAACAGGCAATGTCATCATTTCT
Source organism: Neltuma alba (assembly GCF_004799145.2). Lineage (NCBI taxonomy): Eukaryota > Viridiplantae > Streptophyta > Magnoliopsida > Fabales > Fabaceae > Neltuma > Neltuma alba. Next base: position 42,228 of record NW_021634241.1, on the reverse strand, counting down.
ATAAAAAATGTAATCAATGTTGGTTTTTTGCGGATATTTTCAAATACCGACAATTTTTTTGCGGATATTTTAGGATAAAATATTCTTAACCCTGTTATTTTTAAAGACATGCAGCCGATAATCCCCAAACACCAATATCATCTTTATCCACATGCGCTTTATTCGGACGAACCTTCAGACCATGAAATTCAAACGTTCACATTACTGACTGAGAAAAAGTAAAAGCTGTTTGAACTTAAACGGATCAAAATGACTTTGAAAGTCTATACCCTAACAATTTTGACCAATATATATATATATATATATATTCATTATGAGAAAATAAAATGTCGATTTGAATATTTTCATTTAATTATGGATAAAATAGAAAATTTATTTCATTTTCAGACAACTAATAGCTTAACATCAAAGCTGTTCCAATAAAATAATTAGAATCACCTTGTAATAAGGATTAAAAGAAATGTTTTGGAGATCAGGCAAAAAAAAAGGTATGGGAGAACCCAAAAAAAAAAGAAAGAAAAAGAAAGAAATGTGTATGCACAGCAGTCCACACGTTTTAAGCTGCCATCATTTGGTTTTTACCAAAAGCTCCAGCATAAGCTGCGTATCAAATTAAGGCTCTTGATCTCTTGTATTTTCTTCTTTTGAGAATTGTTATTCAGTTTCATTCCCAAAAAAGGAAAAAAAAAAAAAAAGTAAGACTCAGTGGAATCCTTCGAATGAAAATTGAAGGATCCTTTTCTAGTTTTAAACATGAACAAGATCACATACTAATAAGCCTTTAATCCGAGCAAACAAATTCTTGACGATAACATTAAGGATTACACCTTTTTGCATTCAAAATAAATTCAGTGAATCGTTCGAGGACTGAGATTAGGTGCATCAGTATGTGTGAGTTCAGTTTGCGTGCAGAGTCTACGCAGTGGAAATTCAACGGTCTGCATTGATTTAAAGATCATGCGGTTTACATAACACTTATGTGGACATTGGATCAAGAAAATAATTTATGGCCGTTGGATCCACACTGTGTAGGCTCTGCACAACAATCCCCTTGTGCAGAGAATCAAACCACGTCTTTTAGAAATTTTATATACTTGGACAATTTGATTGGATTTGGTTTTTCAGAAATTATCGGGTATGCTGCCAAGAGGAGAGACACCTATAGAGGCCACAAATGGGAAAGGGGCTTCCCCTTCCGACATTCCATGACACTTTCAAGTACTATACCATGCAGCTGTTTCTCCACATCTTCTATGGATTGGCAAGCATCTACAATCTGCATCATGAGAAACACAAGGTTCAGTTTGCAAATTAAACACTTGCATGGACACCCCACCGCACCAAAACAAAAACTGACTCCAAGCAACAATCCATTAAGCAATTATCATCATCATCATTATTTTCCTTTTTTATTTTTTTGTAAAGAACTATATGGTATACAGCCAACCAATAAGAATAATCTGGATCACATGCTTTACCCAGAGTTTGAAGTGAGCTGCGCTATTCATTACTTATAAATAAATCACTTTATAAATCTAGATTCAGGTTCAAATATTATCAAATCCCAAACGAGGGTTATCCTTCCCAAGTCTTTCTTTTTTTTTTTTTTTTTTTGGTTCCATTTACAAGACTCAAGATATTATCTTAAGAAGCATTGATTTCCTTCCAGCCGATCAAAATGCTGTTGGTATTGTTATCAAGTCTTGTAACAAAAGTATATGATTATACAAGGGTATTTATTTAAATTCTGTGGACTCTTACAAAAGAGCTCTTCCACATGTCAAAAATTACATTTAACTTTGTTTCTAAGCATACAAGACATACAAGCCAAAAGAAACTGAATGAAGGAAATGACCATGCCAATAGTGCAAGATTGACAGCCACAGAAAAGCATTAAAAAACAGAGGCATTTTGCTTTGGGGGAAATCCATGTAAAACGGTAAATTACCTTCCAGGAGGCATCGTGGAGAGCTTTGTAGCTTTCAGCAACTTTCCTTTGAAACTCCAGCTTTTCATATCTCTCACCCCCATAACCTCCTCTCTCTGCAGCTTTCTGACATATTTCCAGTATACAGGGAGTACAAATAAACCAAAAATGAGTTACATGCAAGGACCAGGATCCAACATGCTAACCAACTAACAGTGAAACAAGACATCCAAAAAAAAAAACAAAAAAATCATCTACACAAAATGCAGTGCCATCGGCTGACGCGGTCGACATCAAGCAAGAGTTAGAAGACCGCTAATAATTAACTTAAGCCACCTTTTGGGCCCCCCATAGACTTGTAGGGGCAAGAGCATAAAGTACCAGTAGTATTTGAGGGGAAAGCAGGGGGGAAAAATCCGGCCTGGGAAGATTACATATACACTTCAGAAAATAAGCAAGGTTTCACGTGATGAGATAAATAGATGCTTGAATTTTTTTTATTGTATAAAAAGAAACCTAGAAATTCTAAGACTTCAGCTTTAAGATGGTGTATCGAACATAACCTAAATAAAACATAACCTAACAACCACTATTTAGAGATCATGAGAAAAGATACTCACCTCTGGTGATATGTCAAGGAATATTACAGCATCAGGAGCAAACAAGCCAACCTCAGGTGCCTGCAAAACATAAAATTCAGTTTTCTTTCCAGACAGGTAGCCATTACCTAGTCTGTTCTAACATGGATTGCTGCCCGGCTTAATCGTCATGTAAACTTTTCACCTTACACCATTCAATGTCAAGTCCTTTGGAAGATGAGAAAGCCACTCCAGAATAAGAATATCGGTCAACAATGAGGGTTGTTCCGGCTTTCAGTTTGGTTTCCATCAGTGATCTGCCAAAAAAGCCAGGTTTTGGGATTTAGTTCATTAGATAAGCATATCATAATATAGGAGATGAACTGGTAAAGATGCACAAATAGGGAAAGAAAAGTAGTAGGGGGATCTTAACATTTTATCATGCCAGTCATCGGACTAGATTTCACAAGCGCAAGAATTAATTTTAAATTATATCGCCTTTTGAATTTCAGAGGACAAGGAAGTTAGAAGATTAATTCAGGCGCTTACTTGAGCTAGTACAATGGACCAATTTAAATGCCAAAATCCCTTGGCTGATTTTGTTCTCCTATTTTTGCTCTGCTAGCCGTTCCTCACATATGTTTACTTCAGCTAAATGTTAAGCTCCTATTTTCTTCGAGCTACTAACCGCTTATTATATGCATATAATACTAATCTCATACTCTCTTATCTGTTGGGTTGCCATAATATCCTCTCTGTTGATCCCTAATACCTATTATTAAATATAAAAGCTTGTTTGATCTTGTAGGATATTTGTAGGGGAATTTTCTTTAAGGATAATGACCATCATCATGCTTCAAGGTTCCTAATCCTTACTGTGTTACCACGATGTTAAAGATACTTGTGCATGATGCTGCCTCCATTGCCACTACTACTTTTGGTGTTCCTCCCATTTTGAGGCTAATGGCATAGATGTCGTTCCTACCATGCCATTGCTGCCTGCTTTCCATTATGCTTATGCCTACCATCATCATGCCTCAAGCTTCCATTTCCTCATTGTTTTTCATGTCCCCTTACTTCTGTGCCAGTGCTGACTCACCACTTAAGATTGAAGATTGGATAAATACAAGGTACATATCTAAGCATGTTTACGATGCAAACATGTCCCATATAATCCTAGCATAAGTGCAGCTTTTTTGGCCTAACCCGTGCTTCATATATTCATCCATTATCAACATTCAACAAGCAGCAAGAGTTTTAGAGAAGTGTTCAAAAAACAAAAAACATTTTCAACCCTTCATAGCTCACCACCCCCGCTCCCCCTTTCTTTCTTTGATTTTATGCTTCATATTCACTAAGTGTTAGACTGGAAGTAAACACCTAACAAGCTCAAAACAATGAGTTAATATCCCCCCCCCCCCCCAACCCCAAAAAAATGTACCTAGACAGATATCATCAACGTCACAACAATTTTGCTGTATGATCACTAGAACCATGTAGCCAACTAAATGCAATGTTTTTCCCAGCTCATCCCCAACCATCCATTGCAATGATCATAGATCACATGCATGTGATGATCAAAATTGTTCATTGCAACACCATGGGTCATGCTAACAATGACGAAACAAAGTATGCTCTCATCTACATAAACAATGGTCAATGGTTATCACAAAGAATTACTTGTTTGACTTCTAAGGTTATTATGATAACATTTCTCCTTGTCACAGGCGGGATTCTCGTGCCAGTTATGTTCTCTAGCAACAAAAGAGAGGACTTCCTTTTCATGCTATTCTACTCTCCATAGAATCTTTCACAAGCTTTCAAGTTAATATAGCAATTCCAGTTTCATGAATCAAGAATTTGTTCTATTCCTCTCAAGCTATTCCATTCTCCTAATATAAAAGCCATGGACCCAAGTGCCAAAAGGAAGATTGGTTGAGGAAGAAGGGCTCGTTAAGTGACCAACTTCATACGAAGATTATGGCTTCAGAAACCATTGCAACCAAGCTTTCTGCTCCCAGTCCTCCTTCCTCAAGGTAAATGTTTTCCGGTATATTAGTAATAAAATCTACACACATAGCATAAAATATTTCCTGACTGAAAAACATCAAGTCCTGCACATTAATTAGATAACAAGGACTGTGGATCAATTTAAAAAGAAGAAGAAGAATGACCAACCTCTTCTCCCAACGATTTGCACTAAAGAGAAGATGAATGGTATGATCATCCAATTGAGACGCGTTAGTAAGATAGGAAGATATCATTTGCCCCACATTCGTACTTCTGTCAGGAAACCTCCATAATTCAGCAGAGATCCCCTGTCCCTCCAAGTATGAAACTAATCTGCTACTTTGAGATGACTTTCCAGAACGATCCAAGCCTTCTAGGACGACCAAAGCACCTCTAGGTTCCACTCTTCTGTCTTCTATGTTATGACTAGAATTCGTTTCCATTCTTATCTTCCAAGGACAATACTTGTACGAGAATTTCTTTTGAAAATTCAGTGACCTTCGCACAGCTAAAGATCCAAGATTCCTGTGCAAGAAAATCCAGAATTATAAAAGCTGAAATACTAGGACATATATCCCTTGCTCAATTACTGAGAAGCAATAGAGCAGCACTGAAATTGAAACTAGATATCTTCGCATTTGATTTATGGACAGCCAAGGAAGAGAACAAAAGAAAAGTTTTGCACCCATTTGACTTAACACTGATTCTGGGTTTGGATAATTCTCAAACACAACAGTGTGATAGACATTGGCAGGAGAGCCACGATCAAAAACTGATCTTCAGCAACTTCTAAAGAGCAGCCCAAAAGAAATATCTTACAGTGCTTTAGAAACGATGGTATAAGACGAACAGGGTTATACCCTCAGTAAGCCATTAAACTGGACTAAAATAAAACAAAAGAAATTAAAACGGTGATGATTGCGATCCAATCGGCGAAGAAGACAAGGGGAACAAAGCAGAGAAATGAAGAGCATTCGGAAAATGGGAGTAGTGTATACCTGCAGGGAGAAACAATCGACATCAATATTGTGAGGAGCTCATCACAATTTAGTGTTAACGCCTAATAACCAAATCCCTATGTTTCGCGCCTTGTCTTGAAATGAAAATTTCCCGCGATCATTTAAAACGCTCTCAAGAACTCCCGCGATCAACAAATGGCAAGAGAACTAGGGCAACTAGCATTTAATCAAGTTGGGCTCTCCCAGTCCTCAAAAAAGTTGGGCTCTTGCCCAAAAAATTTATTTCGTTTTTTTTAAAATATATATTAAATAGAAATGAAATTGAAAATTTATTTTATTAATGCTTTATTAAAAAATTTAAAAATTTGTTAAATTTGAATTTTTTTTAATTTCAATAGAACATGTTAGAGTGTCTTATAAATAAAATTTAAAAAAAAGTAAAAATTTTGTTTGATTATAAATATAAAATCTTAATTTATTTTTTCCCAAAAAAAAATTATGTTGTATTATTAAGTAAAACTAAACCACAAACTACCATCCACAAACAATCATACGACAACATGTAGAGTCAATTTTTTTTTTTTTGCTGCGGGTACAAAATGAAACACTTCTTCTATTAGGAATTCGAGTATTAATATACCAAACCGGTTTCTTTTACTAAATCGAACTCCCGTTTGTGTGATCTCAGCATTTTGCCATACAGGAAGAACCATCAATCCAAGTGGTTTACATGAGGTGATCGTTTAAAAACTTGCTTCATCAAACTCAGCCCCGTGTGTGCCAAAATCGTTTTTTCCATTTGCAGTCACAGCACACTCTCTTGTGACAAGGGTGGACAAAGCTTCGTCCGCAGTAGATAATTAAGCATAGAGCCAAATATATCCTTTCCACAATACATAAGCATGGCACCAACCAAAACTCCCCCCAAGCTTCTGCCTCAGCAAAACATCATCATTGATCAAGTTTTCACATATTTCAGCCAATGCCTCACCTATTGAATCCACAATTTCTAATCTATACTCAATAACCTCACTCTCATCATCCATCAGTAACTGGAGGTGATCAGATTTGGAATCCCACGGTCAGAAGTAAATAAAGCAATAGTGGCAATAAGATGAGCAAACATCAATATAATAAGACTTCTAACGACAGCTTGCAATTCAATATTATGATGGCCAAATCCTGATATTCCACAAAATAAGAAAGTGGCCATATAGGTGGTAATCCTAAGATTTGCTGCACAAAAGTGCCCAGTCCCTTTGTTGCTAAAGCGGCAACAACGTTTGCAACTTTCAAGCTCTCCATTAAAGTAAAAGAGGAAAAAAAAATTTCTGGAAGACCACATCAATCTCCATGAAGTCACAAATCATTTAACATTGATTCTCTTTATCTCAGGAATTTATAATATTTAATATTAAAGAGTTCTTTATCCTTCATATCAATGAAAATAGTTTATAATAAAAATAATTAAAGAGTTTAAGAAAAAATACATAGGGCTTGTTGTTTTTTTGTTTTTTGTTTTCTCCTTCTCAAAATAATTTATAAAATTGTTTCTTAGAACAAGTTTTGAAAACAAAAGGCAAAAGAATTGTTTGGATAATAATTTTAAAAAATCATATTTGAAAAAAAAAACCTACAAAAAACCACACTTGGTAAATTATAGTTATCAGTGGTAATGATATGTGATAGATAGTAGGTGAGAAAAGAAAAAAATTTCTCAAAATTTTAAAAATAAAAATAAAAAAACATGTAAAAGTTGTTTTGGTTTTTTAGTTTTTAAAAACATGTTACTATTTTTTGTTTTTGAAAACAATTAACTAAAAACAAATTACCAAACAAGGTTTTTGGTTTTTCTATTTTTAAAAGCAAAAAATTGTTTTCAAAATAAGAAACCAAGCAAGCCCATAGTTATTATAAATAGCTAATTTAATTATTTTTTATTTTAAAAACTATTCTCATTAAGGAGGCCGATTAGAAATATCGTTGGAGAATTAATTGAGTAGGATTGAAAGCAGTATGAGTTATTTATGAGAACAGCATGATTGAGAATTGTAATTATGGTTTGATAATAAGTAAAAAGATTCGATATTAACAACTAGAGGGAGTGTTGGATTTGGCGAGAATATATATATACATATATATATATGTAGTATTTTTTTTTTTTAAAAAAAGGTGAAGTCGTGGACTCTCTCTGTATCTGTGCGTAATTTATCATTTTAACTTTGTGCTTTTCCCTTGTGTTTTATATACTTATACTCTTCCGGTTTTTAATAAAGGATCCAATTTTTAAATATAAAACTTATTTCTTATATTTATCTATTTTTTCTAAATTACCCTATAGATACTCCCTCAACCATAATCAAGTAGAAAAAGAGAGGGGGTATTAAGAAAGATGATTATAGTGTTTTAGGAAAAATGTGTCACTTTCTTATAATTAACTAACTTATCTAACTTCCTTAATCTAATCAAATTAGTTAAATTAGTCTTATATTAAGGACAGAAGAAGTATATTGTAACTATATCAATATAAATATGAAATTCAACATTTCATGCACCTCCTTATGTTGATGGGAGAAAAACCGTATCGTTTAAGTAAAACATAACCATTCAGTTAATTTAGATGTCGCCGATATTTTTTTTCAAAATGATTTTTTAAATTCCGGTAAATATAAATCTAGAATATCTGCATTGATTAGACGATCGGAATTGATGCAAAACACATTACATTATTCTCAGGTTAAAACTACAGAGAATCAAAATCCTGCAAATTTTTAGAGCGGCGGGGGCGGGGGAGAGAGGAAGGGAAAAAAGCTTAAAAGGTGCAGATAAAAGAATATAGTAGGTGTCATTTTTAGCAAGAACTGGAAAATAACGTAGCACCCACTCCACAAGTAGGAAAAGAAAAGAAAAGAAAGATAAGAATGAATCATCGAATCTCATATGCTCTCTTGAAAGCTGGACCCTAGTTGTGAGAAGGTACACACACACATATCTATAGGGATAGATCTGCATTAAGATATAAATTAAATAAGGTATCAAGATAAACCAGATTCTTTTCACATTTTTTCCTTAGCTACTGTTTGTTATGTGGGAAATGGAGGGGAGGAGAGAGGAAGAAAAAATTTAATGAGTTCTGTTTAAAAAATTGGAGAAATCAGTTTTTGAAATTTTAATAAAGAGAAGAAATAATATAAAAATAATAATAAAAATTAATTAAAATCTGTTAACCCTACTTTTTTAATTTTTTAAATCGAGCTTGTTAAAATTTTCTCTCCTCTCCTCTCAATTTTTTCTTGTACCAAATGGACCCTCAATTTCATTCCCAATATGTCTTTAGTTTAAGCTTCTTCGCAAGTTCATTACAAGAAGTTTAATTTTTGCTGCTTTTGATGAAGCAGTCAGTGGAATCATTTGAGTGAACGTAAAACCAGGTCTAATGGCCTTGGAAATTAAAGGGCTATTCAATAAGGATTTGACTGGCATGAGGTTCAATGAAATACTCCTCCGGTCTTTAATATAGAATCTAATTCTTGAGTTGGTTTTGATTCTAAATATAAAACATATTTCTCATATTTATCAGTTTTTTCTAAATTACCCCTATGGATACTCCTCAACCATAATCAAGTAGAAAAAGGAGAGGGAATATTAAGAAAGATGATTATGGTATTTTAGGAAAAATGTGTCACTTTTCTTATAATTAACTAACTTACCTAACTTTTTTAATCTAATCAAATTAGTTAAATAAGTCTTATATTAATGATCGAAAGAGTACCACAATGTGAAGCTGTCAGAAAAATTGGTGCCCTGTTCCCTCACATACTAATTTTTTGGGATTAGACTCTCTCAAACCTGTGTTCATAACATAGTCAATTATTTGTTTCAATAGCGGAGTATTAGGTATAGAGAGATCTTCTCTCGGGCTTGTTTCATGGAGAGAATATTTAACTTAATGTGAGGGACATGTCATTGTACACTCTAAAAGCTGGCAGGTCACCTTCGAACCTTTCAGAATCACGTAACTAGTGCTGGTAAAATGGGTCAACCCGCGGGTTGCGGGTTGGCCCGTGGCAGGTCACGGGTTGATCGGTGCGGGCTCAAAAGGCCCGTTTCCTGGCGGGTTGGTATTTCTGCCAACCCTAACCCATCAACCTGCTAGAGTTTTTTTTTTTTTGCCTTCAGAAAAAGTATCCATATACAGAAAAATACGCAAGTTCAACAATTCCACATATTTACAAACTAGCAAAATCACAATTACTCAGAATCTCATATCAAAAGTAAAGTCAGCACTGAAGCAACACAACTATTAGCTCTATTAACTCATTAGCTCACACTCAACAAAAAAAAAACAGAGGGAGCCAGTGAGGTCGGCCAACGTACCGTGACTCCGTGAGAGGCAGGGGTCGTTGTCGATCGCCGGCGTGAGGAACCAAGGAGGCAAGTGAGGACTGAGAGACCGAGAGGCAGAGCCGCTGAGACGGAGAGGCGACCGCGACGGACACTACTCGACGAGAGGACGCTGTGAGAGACCGAGAGTTCAAAGTAGGGCTTCAAATCAACAAATCTTCAATAGACTTCAATGCTCCACGGTCTGACAATCTGAGGGAGTGACCGAGTGAGGGGGGAATGGGCGAATGGCAGCAATGGCACCGACCGCCGAAATCAGGACTTGGAAGCTGCCGAGCTGGGAGTCTTTGGACTTTGGGTTAGAGAATTTGTCAATATGGGGACTGACCGACTGAGAGACCAAGACCGAGTCACTGAGAGGCAGAGCCGCGGAGAGCCGGAGACAGAGAGGCGACCGCGCTGTGAGAGTGAGAGACGGAGCGTTCAAACACTTCAGAGTAGGGCTTCAATTTCTTCAAATCGACAAACTGGTCCAGGTCCACGCCTCCACGGTCAGACTCGCCTACTCGGATACAAATGGGAGTGTATGCCAAACAAAATAACAATTAACAAATTGCTGCAATTTGTAAAAAAAAAAAAAAAAAAATAGGCGGGTTCAACCCGCCACGGGTTCGGGCTTCAACGGTGTGGGCTCAGATTTTTCGTGTGGTGGCGGGTTGGTTAAAGGCCAACCCTAACCTGTATTTTTTGGCGGATTGGCGGGTTCAACCCGCGGGTTGAACCCATATTACCGGCTCTACACGTAACTCTCTCTCTAAAAAAAGGCAGAATATATATAAGTGATATCGTGTCAGCCAAGAAAAGAAGTGAATGAAGTTGACACGAGAGGAGCAGGGAAGGCCAGGCCTTGCATTGCTGAAAATTCCTTGAGGATAATGATATTCGGCAGTCTCGTGCTGCTCACGTGCATGCCCTGTGAGCTCTTTGCATCTCATCACTTTCTTCCTCTATAAATACTGCATCGTATTTAGAGGTTTGGAAACATAACAGCTGATCAACCACAACAGATACACACAAGCTTTGAAACCATCCATATAATATAATCATCATGTCGGACAAGTGTGGCAACTGTGACTGTGTTGACAAGAGCCAGTGTGTGTAAGTACTGTTTCTTTGTTGGATATTCAAATTTAATGCATAGGTTTTTCAGTCCTAAGATCATTCTTAATTTCCATCGTCTGTTTTGATTCATCGTTTGTCCTTGTGTCTGCATGTCCAGGAACAAAGGCAACGGCTATGTTGCCGACATCATTGACCCTCAACCTGACAACCGGTAAGAACAACCTTAACTTTTTGTGGTTGTCTTATATATGCATATTTTATGCCCTCTCAAGCTTCAGGTTCAAGCTCCCCAATGTTATAAAAGCAAGTTTAATATTCTTATACTGTTAAACATGATTAATCATAAAAACAATCGCCCACCATGGGGCTTGAACACGCGACCACAAGGTTAAGAGCCTTGCGTTCTACCGACTGAGCTAGACGGGCTTCACTCTTGGTGCCTTGTTCAGCTGAACTCACATGTATTTATGTACTGCCTTTAGTTATATATAGATATTAAGAAAATGAATTAAGTTTGTTATTATTATTTGGTTTATAAGGCCCTGACTGTGTATAATTCATGATTGGCTTCGTGTATGTACAAATATATTTTGCAGCTGCGACGAGAGCTACATGATGGCCGGGGCTGCTGCCGGTGAGCATGACGGGAAGTGCAAGTGCGGAACAAGCTGCTCCTGCGTGGACTGCACTTGTGGCCACTAAGCCATGAATCTGATGAACCTGCCAACCACAAATACTATGATGTAGCCCTATGATGAATAAGTGTGTGTGTTTGCTGTTATATATGTAGTACCTTGTTGTGCCTACATATATATATACACGAGGCACATCCAATAATTGACTCTGTCTCTGGTTTTCATAAATCTGAGGTTATTGTCCTGTACTTAATTTCCATGTCTGTGTGTCTTTCTGTGGTATAATGCACTGATATTACCATATATCGTTCTTCCTCTTTGACAACACTTCTTGTTTGCTTCACTGAATCCTATTCGCAATTTATACATACACAGACCAAATCGAATCTCAATATATAGAAAGAGCAAGTAATTAATAGCTATGTAAAACCAAATTTGGAAATGGTCTGCTGAATCCAATTGGCAATATACATACACAGACCAAATCAAATCTCAATATATACATACAAGGCAGAACTGCTGGTTTGGAGGTTTGGACAACAATTTGGAAATGATCCGCTTACTCATGAGAAAATCAAATCTTTCCTTTGAAAAGTAGCTTGGAAGTGTCTCCAAACAAAAGGTCATTAATATTGAAAGAAACCAGTATTTGCAAATGTCTTCACATCTTTCTTTTTCTTTTGCTCATGTTTGCCGAAACATATAGAAAGCTAGATGCAGCAATTCGTGTTTAGAGGAGAGCACTCCAAAGAGGGACATTGCTTTAGTTAATACTCAAAGTGTGTGTGTGTGTGTGTAATCAATCTTAGCAGATAATAATAACAAAAAAAGGGTATATATAATCAATGACTATAAATTACAAGTAATGATAACCACTTTAATCCCAAGACAGAAGATTTACATGCCAAATGCCATCCACCTCAACCTGGCTGGGTTAGATTGGACATTGATGGTTCGGTTGACCAAGATGGAGCAACACTTTGTGATGGTCTCGTGTATGAGACGAACATCATATTCATCAAAATACTTTGGATTTCATTACAACGCAGTAGCTGAATTCTTAGGTGGCCTGTCTTTAATTGAGCAAGAAAGTGTGTAAATTGAAGTTATTGTGTACTTTGACTTGATGGAGGACGTGAGGAACTCACATTTGTTCGCAATGAATCTTCATAGAGCCATCATCTCCATTCTCCAAAACACACTCTCCAGCTGCTTCCATCTGTCAATCAACTTCCAACAGAAAGTATCAAATAATACTATTTATTTCGTTTAAAACAGCCACTCCATGATATAACACAGCATCTAACAGGAGATATATGATGAAAAATCAAATAATTTTCTCCTTTAAAAAAAAAAAGACAGTCCTTTACTTTCCCTTCTCACAATATTCATATGGAAGCAAACAAAATTAAAGACTTCAGACTATGTAAGAATATATACCGACTCTCTATGCGGAAAGAATAAAACGATAACTTTTTGTCACTAAGTGATACTAATTTCTGTAGTTAAACTAACTGACAAATTTGAGTAGATTAAAAAAAATTAATTAAATTAGTTATTTGTAATATATATGTGTTATCTTTCTAATACCCTTACTAATAATGTATATTAGCTAAATCACCCTTTGATGAATACAAAGACTATTTTAAAAATAATAAATAAATGTAAGAGACAAAATTAATTGAAGTCTTATATTTAAAACTAAATTGAATATCAAACTATTATTTATTTTAAGAATTAGAACAAGTATTACTCCAACTGTTCACAGTTTGAGTGAGGAACACATTGCAAAGAATCCCATCTCGGGCAGAAAAGGCCAAGCAACACAAAAAAGACACACACACGCAGGAATCTCAAAAAATGCAGAATATATGATGGTGACGTTGTTTCTCCGCGAAAAGACATTAAGTTCCTTAAGATGATGATCAGTAGGCTCATGCTCCTCACGGGCCCTGCGAGGTCTCGACTTTCAGGCTCTTCCCCCAAAAATACTGCACCCGAGTTTACAGGTTGGAAATTTAATTAAGCAATTTAAATAGATTAAACATATTTATTAAATTTATTATATATATATTTTTTCTAAAATATTGTAATCATCTTTTTAATATCTTTCTTTTCATATTTAATTGTAGGATTACTTTTTCATAAATATGTTAAATAAATTTTATACATAGAATCAACATAAATTCTACTTTAAAAATTAGACGTTGAAGGCCAAGGTAAACACCTGATTAGTTCCTATTTGTCTGACCAGAAGATTATTATACATGGGCGTGCTTATCAAAAAGCAGACGCCCACCGTGGGGCTCGAACCCACGACCACAAGGTTAAGAGCCTTGCGCTCTACCGACTGAGCTAGACGGGCTTCACGCGCTGGTGCTGCTCCGTGGGTCCTCAATGCTCTATATACTATGCTATATAGCTTGCTTATCAATATACAAATCCATTTTGCAGCAACGAGGAGAGCCGCGTGAGCAGCCGGTGAATACTAAGGGTCTAAGGGAATCATTAAGCCATGAATTTGCTACCACGAACAACATCATAATATGCAGCCTTGCTTATGAATAAGTGTGTTTGTGCTGTGATGCACATCCAATAACTGACATTGTCTCTGGTTTCTGTCGTCGTTGTACATCCTCAATTTCCATGTCTGTCCCTTTCTGTCGTATAATGCACTCATATTATCATATACCCAGCTTGTTCTTCCTCTTTCTACTATTCTTCTTGTTTGTTTCACTGAATCCACTTCCCAATATATAAAGCGAAAGAGAAGGCATATAACCTTATAGAACCAAATTATAATGAGATCATGAGATATATGACAATATGTAGTAAATATGTGTGTCTGTGTGTCTGTGTGCGTGCTGCTAAAAAATTTTAATTAAATAATATGTCATCTCATAGTGTCATGTTGGAATGCTGATTACTGAATCAAAAGGAGCAGGAGGAAAACGTTTGTATGGCTCTTTTAAAAATAGCTAGCATGGTCTCGTGAGCCATTCAATTTTCGCTTCAAAGCAGAGAATAAAACAACTGGATATATCACCAAGTGATCCAAACACCCAAATAACACAGCAGGAAGCATACTTCCATTTTAGAAAAAGCCAAAGAACACAAAAAGAGATATCATAGCAGAGGAGGGCAGGCCTTCTGTGGCTGAAGATTCCTTGAGATGATGATGATGATGATGATATTCAGTAGGGGTCTCAGTTTCTTCTCTGTACTGCATCATACTTAGAGGGTTCAAATATAGCAGCTGTATCATATAATTATAAACATACTGAGCTTTGAAATTCACAGCTCCTTTGTTTCTTGCTCTCAATATCCACGGTGTCAGAACCCTGGGACGACTGGGAGTGGAATGGTGGTCCACCCGAGAGCCATAGCGTGTAAATGCCTCTGCCGTTCTCTCTATACTAATGAAAAATAAAACTTATTTACTTGTATCCTCAATAATGATGTGATTATAATCTGTCTTTCAGGAAGAAACGGAACGGCTGCGTTGCTGAGAAAAGGCAACACCCTTAATGAACTTTTGGTTGTCCATACTTGGAAATGATAGAGCATAATGTTAAAAGGTGAGTTTACTCTTTACGCCCGTCAAACATGTATGTAAATATACATGCATGTCCCCTTTTTTATGGATGACAATGAAGCCGAACTAAGTATGCAAATCATGATTAGCGATTAAGAGCCTTGGAGCCAGACGGGCTTAATCACTCACTGTGTTTGTTTGCACGTGATCAGATACATAATCCATGATTGGCCACTAAGCAAAGCAGTGATTATGAAGCGGCCACCATAAACATCATATCAATAACTATTATACAGAGTTAAACGTGTTTTTGTTGTTTTATACATACATAGTAACTTGTTGAGGCACATCCAGAAGTCCAATAATTCACTATGCCTTTGTGGTTCTGCCACATAATGCACTGATATTATCATATACCTCCGGCTTGTTCTGATCTTGATTCTTTTTTTTCCCTTGTTTCTTTCTTTCACTGGATCCAATTCACAAAACACGCACGCGCGCAGACCAAATCAATTATAGAAATTAAAGGCTAATGACCATAAAATAAAAAAGGCAAATTATAAAGAGATATAAATACGTAATAGAACCAAATCATAAATTATGCTTTCTCGTCAGCACCAGGTACAACCTGGGAGAATCGGGAAATAGCACAAGTAGCAGGGGATTTATTGATTTACAACACTTGTATGCCTATAATGTACAAAATGATTTTGAATATAAAAATGCAATCTGCATTCGGACCTTTCAGTTTCAACAAAACATTTGAGAGGCACAAACCTCCCAATTAAAAATTTACAAGTAAATTATGCATTGCATCTAGCAATCAGTTCCCTTTTCTCTTTTATTCAAACAATTCGAATATCATGTGTATAACGTCAGTAAATGTCTACCGTGCTCCAAAATTTGTATCAATTTTATAGAAACCAACTCAGTTATTCTACCAATGTCTTCTTTTTCTCTATTCTTCTTTTCTTGCTCATCAGTTTCAAACATTGAACCCCTCGGCACGCAGGCACTGACGATGAGCCTCAATCCATTTTGTACAAGCTGATTCACCGTGCTCTACTATGCATTCATCTCGCAGCCTTTTAGTGTCTGGGCAAGCACAACAGATTTTCTTCTTTGGTTTTGATTCTGCACCAGTTGCCATAGTTGCTGAGCCCTGGCTTTGCTGTGAACCCTTTAAAACCAAGGCAGGGGAAGCATTTTGCAGTTCCATACTGGCCCAATGACTTGAACACTAGTAAACCATAAAGAGGAAAAAGAAAATGTGAGTCAGATAAGGATGGAACGATAGAGAAGTGAATAAAACTAAAAGTTCATATTGAGGCAAGATGTGAGGTAGAGACAAGGATAAAACTTTGGCTAAAATGAGAAAGATATGGTAATATATACGTTTAACACAAGCTAGGAAGCAACGACCAGGACTTGACACCGGATGTTGGCATCACGACTTGAAAATTGTTTGGCATCGAAGTATAATTTCAAGTGTCGAGTAACGTCTAGTAAAATACAAATTTCCGACAAGTGTCAAACATAAACATGCTCTTTCAAGTGTGTGCTTCCATAGAACACAGGTTGCGATTTTCATTTTCTTTTATCAGGGAAATTAGCATCGTTAGTATTAGTTACATAGTATTTGTAGTAGTTATCACCACATGAGTTGCTAGAAAACTATCCAATAGTTATAACCACGTGAGTTGCTAGAAAACTATCTCAATCCCTTGGACAGTAATCTGGCCTAATTGAATCAAATGTAAAAGCGAGCACGCTATAGCACCTGAATACCTACCAACAAGAAATAAGTGCAAACATAAAACCGAAACAAGCCCAGTCCTGGCAGCTTGATCCTACTGATTGAATAGTGACAAAGCTACACATTGTAGGATGAATATAAAAGTTCATGTACTTAGTGGATTAGCAAAAGCCCAAAACAAAAAAAAAATCAATAGTAGTTTAATTTTATCAAAGACGAAAAAAACAAAAGACCCTAAGAAGGTACCCATCGATTCTCAAGTCCCTCGGCTACGCTCTATACTCCCGAACTAACTAATATTTTCTGCACTCTCAATTTCATAATTCGCAGAGAATAACATCACTTAGAGGACGAAGACGAACGAGAAACAAAAAAATTAAGAGTAATAGAGCTTGGATCAAGTTTGGTCATTCCACAGCAAGAAAGTATGAAAATCATATAAGTGGAGAGAAAGACGACGGCTTACCAACAACAACGGAGCTGCGTATCTCTCACTTCTGTGCAGAATTCCGCCACGCTTCTGGTCCTGCGTGATGGCTAATTTTCGGAAGGAGAGGTCCGAAGGAGCATATGCACATAGGAAGACCTGGAAGAGTCTGTAGTGGGCCTGATGGGCTTAGTATCTGCTGTATCAGCCCAAAGCTAAGTTGACTTTCGGGACTTCACTCAGGCCCAGCCAAATTGGAGACCCGCCGATAGCTTTTAAGGGGGTGCTTAGATTATGCTAAAAGTATACTTTTTTGCAAATCGAGACAAACTCCTCCACATATTTATTTTGTATACCGTAAAAGCACTTTTAAAATATATTTTATTTTTACCCAAACACCCCTAAATCTTTAGAAGCAGCATCCATTTGGGGACGTTGCCGTGAAAAGATCAGCGAAGCTGCAAATTATTATGGTGGGTCCTTGGATCTACTTTCCAGACGAAGAACCTTGAAAGGAATTTCATATTATACAAACCGATACTGGAGATAGGAACAGGACTTGCTCAAGAGAGCAGAAGATGAATTAGGAGCCCGAACTCTTGCTAGAATTGGAGAGCTTCGGAGTAGGATCAAGT
Source organism: Neltuma alba (assembly GCF_004799145.2). Lineage (NCBI taxonomy): Eukaryota > Viridiplantae > Streptophyta > Magnoliopsida > Fabales > Fabaceae > Neltuma > Neltuma alba. The sequence continues at coordinate 24,300 of NW_021634241.1, read as the reverse complement.
AAAAATGGGGTTCTAATTCATTTAGTGTTGAAGAGTTTAGTCAAAGTGGAGGGAATCTCTACAAATCAGATATTGAAATTCTTGATATGATTGCTATAACGTTCCAGTAAGTAAACTAAATTATTAAAATGTTTTAGTAACAACAGAACAACCTGTAATAACTAATAACAAGTTTCAATATAAGAAACCATAACTTCTTGGTTATTATTAGAATTTCTTGATAGATCACTAAAAGAGGTAAATACGAGTGTTGTGGATTGCTTGAGAAGAAATGGGCAGTGGTGTGTGTGGTTTAATCTGGAGCGATTATCTCTAGTATACACACCAGCATGTAAATTTAGTACAGTTGATCCATAAAATAAGCCACATATGCAATTCCCAAGGGTGACAAGGCATCCAAAATTAATCAAGGCAACTTTGAATGCCAAGTTCAGGCCTCTCCATCAATTGCAATTTTTCCAGGTTTGCAAAGTAGGCGCGTCAATTTCAAATTTTCCACAACCATAAATAGGTATTGATCTCAATTTCTCACATTTATAAATGACATTGATCTCAATTTTTTAACATTTGTAAATAGACATCAATCTCAGGTTTTCCGCATTCTTAAATAGGCATCAGCCTTAACTTCCTGAAATTTCTAAACAAGCATCAAAATCAAACATCAAATGATATAATGACTGTCACTGTTTGCAAGAGGCATTTCTAAATAGGCATTAACTTTAACTTTCCCACATTTTAAAACAAGCATAGAAATCAAGCATCAAATGATGCAATGATCATCACTGTTTGCGATCACCACTGAAAATTTGACAAAGTACACGTATGGGGATTATAAAGTAGCAAATACATGGAGAGTCTAAGAGTGAAAGAGACCCCATCATTATATTTATGCATTTTAAGATGAGGAATCAAAAGACACAATGTCAATAACCCTCATAGGAGTGTATTAAATATAAAAGTTCAAATATAAAATCAAAAACTTCTATTTATACCACAAAAAAAAAACATTGTCATTTAGAAAATAAGTCATGTGTAATTTTGAAGGATGACAAGGCATCCAAAATTAATTAAGGCAACTATGAATGCCAAGTTCAAGCCTTTCAATCAATCTCAATTTCCCCGCATTTGGAAGCAGCTATTAATTTCAAATTTTCTACATTTATAAATAGACATTAATCTCAATTTTCTCATATTTATAAATTGACATTAATCTCAATCTTTTCACATTTCTAAATTGAAATCATTGAGGAACTTAGGCAGCTTTGCCATAACGATCTAGTCAAGTGAGGATTGCTCCCAAATCTTTGATAAAGACACTTATAAAAGCTCTGTTCAAACAGGCCGTCCATTATGCTCAAATCAAACTGACCACCATAAAGATTTCGGAAGACAAATACGTCAATTACTAAAATCAGTCAAAAACATCATCCTTTACACATAGGTATGTTATTATTTATTTCGTTAACAATATTTTTCAATACTTAAGGTGATAAACCCAATTTTGACCTCAAACAAACATTAAGTTACTATTATCTTATGTTCTTAATGAAAGAATTAGTTTGGGATTTGATTTGGACCTTAATTCATTTTGTCTTTTATTTTTTTTTTAAATATCCTTATTAATTATAAGGGATTTTAAAATTCAATTTTAAACTTGAAAATAGAATCCCAAATAGGCAAGCTGGCTGTGTTACCAGAACATTGACAATGGATTCTTCACCATTGATCTCCAGATTTCGAACAATTACGGCTCAAAAGAGATTCATAATTTTCAACCACGCTCGATTTACTCCTTTCAACATAATTGATTAAGTTGTCGATTGGAGAGATCTTGGCTTTGATGCACTATAATTAAAAAAAGACATCATTATGTTGTGGTTTTCAGAACTTCCACAATGAATTCTCGATCCATCCTTCCCCCAGCAAACTAGAAAAATCTTGAACCCAAAGTTATCCAAAATTTTCATCACATTAATTCTCTCCCCTAAATATATTAGCTTGGATACAAAATGTTCGTATCTTTCTCGAATCTGAATCCTAGTTCGCTACATACTGACTTCTTCTACTGAACTTAGTCCTTCTCGATTATTCTTTCCCCTGAACTTTTCAGCCCCTGTCGATCATTCTCTCTTCTGGGGCTGTTCAAGCTGCCAAATTCTCAATAAATCTGGGCTTTAAAGTATTCATGACCGAAAACTGGATTATATAGACACTACGTCCGCTATTTAGTATAAAAAACTAATTTAAACATATTAAAAAAATTAGTTAAGTTAGCTATTTATAATAAATATGTGCTGTCTTTTTAAAAATACCATTACCAATCATCTGTATTAGTTAGAACTACCATATGATGGAACATTTAATATATGCAACTACTACATAAATTACTTTGGAAAAGAATAGATACATATACATACATATATATATATATATAAAAGAAACAAAGGAGATTAGAATTTTGTATTTAAGATTAAATTAAATGTCAAATTAGCTCTTATATTAAGGATTGGAGATAGTATAATACTACTTCCGGTCCTAATTATAAGAGTTAGTTGACTAATTTTAGGAGATTAAGGAAATAAGTTAAATTAGTTATTTGTAATAAATAGGTATTGCTTTTCCTAAAATATCCTTGCTAATCAAGTGTATTGGCTACAACTATTATTATGAGAAGGACTACCTTGGGAAAAAATGTACAAATATGAGAGACAAAGTGGATTGGAATCTTATATTTAGAACCAAAATAAAAGTTAAATGAGATCTTATATTAAGGACCGGAGGTATTATATAACTAAATTATCCGCCCTTTATTCCTTTTTTCTTTTTTAAACCAGATATCCGCCCTTTATTCACATAATATTTTTGGGGATAAAAAGGAATTAAATGGCGTTATTCGTTTGTTCATCTTTGCATCTTCTGTTGATCACATTATTATGGGTGTCTAGGGTAAAACTAAATTGATTGAATCCACTCTTTTCGTTTTGGTTTATGATCGATTGTGTTGTGATCAAATCCACTGGATTAAAATTTAAAATTGATTGAAATATAAATGATGAAGTCAAAATTAAATATTGTCCCAAAAAACAAAGGTCAAATTTAAGTCTACGTATGTCAAATGTCAATAATAGCCAATATTAGTTGGACTAATATTTTTTAGGTATATTAAATCAAAGTAACTGTGGTGTATTTTAAAAAAAACAAAATAATTAACTGTGAGATAAATTTTTTTAGGCATACACGGTGAGTGTTTTTAAAATGATTATTGAAGAAACAAGAATAATTGGACTAATATTTATCTGGTATTTTGAAGATTGTTTTTTACTGTCATTTAGAGAAAATTTCTTTAATATATTATATTAAAAAAATAGTCCGAAATATCGAAGTAAATTAAAAAGGATTCAATTGGATGAAATTAAAAATAAAAATGAATTTAATATATTATATTAAAAAAGTTTATGCAATGTTTTAGTTTGATGTTTTGAATGATAATTTTTTATAACAATCATAATTACTTTAAAAATTAAACTTAAAATATTAGTATTTGAAAATATTTTATCAACATTCACGATTTCAATATCATTATTTTTTTAACAGTTTTATGATTAAAAAACTAAAAATATATTTTTTTAAATTAATGAACCAAACCAAAATCTTATATAAAGTTACAGGATTAAAAGTATATTTTAGTAAAAAAATATACGGTAAATGTTATTTTGAGTTTTTTTATTGTCAAATGCTATTTTTTTAATGTTGTGTAATTAAAAAATATTTTTTAAATAAATATATGGAGATAAAACTAATTTAATAAAAAAAAATCGGCATGTGTATTAATCACCAATATTAGTTGGCATATGTTTGCTAATCCATTTTGGCAGAATTTTGGTTTTGACCCTACTCCCATAATATTTTGGTCAAGGTCATGCTTTGCTAAAATTGAAGTGGAAGATTTCCCATTTGAATTTCCTTAAAATAGATTAAATTTCAACATTGTAGGTAATAAAATCCACCCCCGGGGGGGGGCTATAATTTTTGCTGTCTAAGCTAGTCTTTAATCATTAATTTAGTGTCTAATTTTGACTTAAAAACACAATCTAATCACTAGAGTTTCTTGAGTTGAAATAATACAATATCTACAATTTGTTAACTTAATAAACTACCATTTCAAGGGAACTAAATCAACAATTGAGATAAATTTTATCAAAAGTTATATTTTTTCTAAAATTAAATTAAGAGACTTACCTAATCAAACCTATTAGTTATGATTATGATTACCTAGTGGATTTTGGTTTTGGGACCACAAATCTATTAGCCACTAAATCTAAATCTATTATCCTAATTACTGTCTCCCCACCAGCCTGAAAAAGATATGTCCACTGTCAGTAAGATATGTATTATGAAACTCATAAAGCATGAACATTTTGTACCAATGTCTCTGTAAATTACACTGAACAACCATGGCTTTGTCATGTGTAGGGGAAGTGTTTGCCATTTTTGTATGAGACAGAGTTCTGTACTGTGTAAATCAGTCCTATGAGGACTAATCATACTTCTCTCTCCATGAATACACAAGAAAGAAGACCCACGAAACTGCCAATGCCAGGTCTCCGATGGCTTGTCTGGGCCAGTCACGGGCCAGATCTTCAACCTTCCTCAAGAATCCAAATCTCCATACCGCCATGGAAATGTGAACAGCGATGCATCCTTTTGCGAAGAAGCTCTGAAACTCTCTGTCCTTCGCAAAAGCCACCATGAATAGCATGAATCCGATAGTGAACAGGAGTAATCCGGAGAACGAATCGGAAGTTCGAACTAGCAATTGATCGTGAGGCGTTGATCCTTGAAGCTTTTTCGCTGTCTCGCTGCCGTGGCTGAACTCCGAGATCTCCTCGGAGAAGAAAATCATGAGTGATCCGCAGGTTAGGGCTATCGCAGAGTGCAGAAGACAGATCAGAAAAAAACCGGGAGAAGCCATCGATCAGGATTAAAAAAAGAAAAAAAATCTCCAGTAAGATTCGGATACTCCAAATTAACCTCGATCAAAATGTTTGAAGCATCGATTAAATAGTCATGTCGTGCTTGATTCAACAAACCTAGCTAAAATTTACTGATGGATCTTCCAAACAAATCGATAGAGGTCATTCTTCCACTAAGGCTGGAACAAGAAAAACCAGAATACATGGCCATGTCTGTACTGTATCGTGAGGTACAATACTATAGCATTTGAAATTCGAAGCAGTAGAGAATCTAGATATCCCCGTGACCAAAACAAACAAACAATCAAAAAATGGACAGAACCCTTTCCTCAGCAATTTGAACAAGAAAACTAGGAATTGCTAGAGACGAAGATGTTGTGGAAAGATATGATGCAGATCTGGAACGGCAGGTACATGTAGCACTTACTACTTATAGAGAAAAGAATAAATTATGAGATTTGGATCTGCATAGGATGCAAGTTGAGTGATATGTTATCAATTGCATATGTAGAGATTGCTTTCATGATCATGAACCCACCAATCCCCATATGCACAAAATGCCATGCTTATGCTAATATGGCTCCTTCTTTTCTTGTTTCTATGAGGAATATTGGCGTGGGTCAAGGAAATGGGTCTGCATAACTGTTTACTTTAAAAGATTATTTTCACATCATTGTGTTGAAATGGAATACTTTGGCTTTCCTGGTAGGGCCCTGGGTTTTCATTATCCAGTTGCCCTTCTTAGACTATATGATTTTTTTTAACTTTATGTGATTTCACGTCTTAATCTTGAAGGGGATGACTTGATTTCGTGTTTGGATAAGTATAGCAGAAAAAATTTCAACCTATCATCCCAAATTTTTAATACTTTCCATTCACCTTAATCTTAAAGGCAATGACTTGATTTGCTGTATGGATAAGTATAGCCGGTAATTTTCCACCGATCATCACAAATTTTTAATAACTTCTGTTCAACATAATTGCGTATGAGGATGAGAAAGTGACAGTGATGGGTCAGATTTCCTCCTCTTCATCATTCTCATTCTTTTGCCCTCCTTGTTCTTATTAACTTAACCATTTAAATTTTGGGTCTGATTGTTATCTCACTGTATGGGTGTATTCCACCTTTTTTTTTTTACATCCCTAATCTCACAGTCACAGGGGACCCTTTTCACCTGAATTTACAGTTTCACGAAACTGACGCATCCATCTGATATTTATAATAGGAAGGAACAACCAAAAAGAAAAGAAGAAGATTCAGAGGAGAAAAAGCCAGAAAACATGCCGACTATTTCGAATCTCCAGGTCAGATTTGTGATATTCTATGAGGAAGGTTGCTTTTTGATCTGAAGAATATTGAGACTCTTTTGTTGTTCTGCAGACCCACCCAATGACAAAACTATCCAGTCGCATCGCACACAAAATTTGAAATTCTATAGATAAAGAGGAAAAAGTCATCATGGGGTTTTAGTGATTTGTCCCACACAGCTAATTGGAGTGGAAAAATTGACTCTTGCTTTTGAAGACAGAGCAACGGCTAAAAAGATTCATCTTATAGCTATCATTCATATAGTAATGGAGAGTGATGTTCTTGAATTAAATATTGTTCTCTTCCCCTCAAGATACTGATTGGCTTGAAATTATAAGTGATATCAAGCCCTCTCATTTACAGGAAGCTTCAGTCATCCGTTTTAACAGCTAGATAATGGTGCTGCTCGTGACCTGTCCTGTTTTGTAAATTGGATAATCTATCATTATGCATTATGTGATATATTTAAAAGAGGACCTAAAATATTAATTAAATTATATATGAAATGATGAATATTTTATTTTTTTACACATATAGTTTTTTTTTCCTTATTTTATGTCGACTACTATATATATAAAATCAATTAACTCCATGGGTTCTGCTCACGGTTGCTTGCTTCAGGGCCAGCACAACTTGCAACCAAGCACGTTCTGCAATTAATATCTGTGTGGAAAAATCGTTGTGTAAATTGCATGTCACAATCCATCTCTGGCATGTATAGTGGGAGGCCACATATTAAATTCCTTTACCAGATGTTCTCTCATATCTTCACGTATATCATTGAGTAATCAGGATCAATACTAGTAATATACATAAAAAAATATAAGTTTTATCCTACTAGATGAGATCGACTTCATGGAGGATCATATAATGTTACTACTTTCGGTTCTTAATATAAGATCCTGTTTGACTTTTATTTTGATCCTAAATATAAGACCCCAATCCATTTTATCTATCATATTTATGTATTTTTTCCAAGATAGTCCTTCTAATAATTGTAGTCCTAGTTAATATAGTTGATTAGTAAGTATATTTTAAGAAAGTCAACATCTATTTATTACAAATAACTAATTTAACTTCTTTTTTTAATCTCCTCAAATTAGTCAATTGAGTCTTATAATTAGGACAAGAGGTAGTATTGTATTCTGTCAAAAAGCTAAATTCTTAAATAGAATGTTAACAAAAAGACTTTGTTCAATCACAACATTAAGTGTTTTTGGTTATCTTTCTCTATTTCTCTTTAGAGAACTTTATATTATTTGATCCACTCCCCTCGCTATTGTCTTCAATGGCTTTTTTTGTGTATGTTTGTATCATCTCAAATGATTTTTAGCTATTTTCTTTTCAATAGGCGTCATGTCTAATTTTCCTCTGTTATGGTCTCAATACTAGTATAATATATGATATAAAAATTATTAAAAAGAAAGAGATATTATTCATAATTAAGAAACAACAATACAATTCATCTTAAACTAACAAACTTTGCATAATGTTTAAGAAAATGTATTTAATTTTCTCCAGGAAGTAATTAGGTACAAAAGTTGGATTTATTCTAAACAAATTTTAAAATCACTTAATCAATATTGACTCGTGAAGAAATCTACTCGTTGTATTATTGAGAAATCACAAAAGGATATAAGAACTGGGATTTAATATTTGGAAAAATCCCAAAAAAGGTCCTTGGAATATGGAAAATGCCAGATTGAGTCCTTAAATTTCGAAAATGACAGAATGGGTCATTGACCCAATCTGTCATTTGTGAAATTCAGGCGAATTGACAATTTTGCCCTCATTTATTCATTCACTACAATGATTCAAGGAATCACTATAAGAGTTTAGGTGTTACCTAGATTCGTATAGCGAATAACTATTCACTTTTTCATAGTCAGGTGTCTTGTTATTAACTACAACTAATGCTGTAATCACTAGAACAATGTAAGCATTACCTAGATTTGTGTAGAGAATAACTACTCATTTTTTCATAGTCAGGTATCTTATTATTGTCAGGTACCTTATTATTAACTACAACGAATCTTGTAATCACTAGAACAGTATAAACGTTACCTAGATTTGTTTAAAGAATAACTACTCACTTTTGCTTAAGGGCAAAAATGTCAATTCGCCTGAATTTCACAAATGACAAATTGGGTCAATGACTCATTCTGTCATTTTCGAAATTTAAGGGCCCAATCTGGGATTTGATATATTCCAAGAGCTTTTTCTGGGATTTTCCCTTAATATTTTTCGTGACAAATTGGCAGATAAATGAAAGCGATGAGCCTCAAGATGGCTCTGTGGCTGTTGTATTTCAAAGACTTCTCTTTCAGGCCAAAAAAAGAAAAGAAAGACTTCTCAAGGTATAAATGCTCTTTTATGTGTGAGCCTTGTCTGAAGTGAATCAAGAGGTGCTACTGTTGGATCTAGAATATTTCAATACAAATACTTCGTTGAAAAAATATTTAATAATTCTAAGCTCAGTGCCGACGAGGATTATACCCAAAATCATTTGACTGACCCTTAATGGATCTGAGTTTAAATCATTGTCGCCTGCTTTTTGAAAAAGAGAACAATTTTTCAGCATGGGATTTTAACTTGTGACTTGTGAAATAGTAGCTTCGGTACTTACATAAGACCTCATTTAACTTTTATTTTGATCCTAAAAATAAGACCACAATCCAATTTGTCTCTCATATTCATTCATTCTTTCTTAATATAATCATTCTATTAATAGTAGTTCTAAACAATAAACTTAATTACTAAGAATATTTTTTAAAAAAAATCAACTATTTATTACAAATAACTAACTTAATTTATTTTTTTAATCTATTCAAATTAATCAACTAGTTCATATATTTAGAACCAGAAATAGTATCAAAGAAGCCATTCAAATACTTTCTTAACATCTGATTTTTTTTTGTCAGCATAGTTATCTTCTTATTAGAAGTAATTCTATTTGAGATACTATGGAGCATTAAATATAAATATTTTTTAATAGGAATTTAAATAATTTCTTTCTAGTTGACCCAACTCCCATTAATCTGAACATCTGATTTGAAATAAAAGAGCATCGTCTATAATTGAATGGGTCAAATAGTTTACCCTAAAAAGTGGGCCTTAAATAAAAGCCCCAAAAATTAGAAAGGAAAAGAAAAAACAGTCAACTGGAAGTTGATGCCAGAATTCTGTCTGTACGTCACTGCTAGTTCTGCTCTCCCGAGCTTCCCTGCCACAATTTTACTTCATCCGGAGAGACAGATATCGGCAATTTTATCAAAATACTATACACAGTAAAAATAATTAGCCGTGGGAACTATTTATCCATATATTATCTCTAATTTTTAATATAAGATTTTATTTAATTTTTATTTTATTCTAAATATAAGACTCAAATTCATTTTATCTTTCTTATTTATACTTTTTTTTAAGATAATCCTTTTAACAATAGTAGTTCTAGCTAATACACTTAATTAGTAAAGATATTTTAAGAAAGAAAACACCTATTTATTACAAATAACTAACTTAACTTCTTTCCTTAATCTTCTCAAATTAGTCAACTAGTTTTTATAATTAGGACTAGATGTAGTATTAATTTTCTTATTTTTCTCCAACACCTATTCTTATTTATTTTGTTTTTGTTTATTTCTAAATGATTTAAGGTAACATGACACTCTCACTGTGAAAGAAGAGAAAGCTCTAGTAACAGGACACTTTTATAATGATAGTTTTTGGTGTTTGTTTATTACATTATTTGAAGTGATTTTGTCAACCTATTAAGTTTTAAATATTTTATACTACCTCCGGTCCTAATTATAAGAGCCAATTGACTAATTTGAGAAGATTAAGGAAGTAAGTTGAGTTAGTTATTTATCCTAAATAGGTGTTGTCTTTCCTAAAATACCCTTGCTAATCAAGCGTATTGACTAGAACTCTTATTATTAGAAGGACTACTTTAGAAAAAAATATATAAATATGAGAGATAAAGTGGATTGGGATCTTATATTTAGGACTAAAATAAAAGTCAAACAAGGTCTTATATTAAGGACATGAGGTATTATTTATTTAATTTATTTATACATTTTCATATGATGAGATGGGGTTTTTAACCGTAATTTCCTCCAAAATTCACAAGACACAGGGAGGAAGTTAATAAATTGGGTACTTGGTTGTAATTTTCGTCAAAAATGAAAATGGAGATAGTTGAACTCGTTCTTAGCCTTAATGAGTTTCTTTTTTTACTTTAAAAGCATAGCTGTCGGAGTGAAAATTCATCATGGTGTGAACGGGTTTTAAAAAGATGTAGTAGTATATAGGTAAATAGTTCTCACAATATAGTATTTAGGTAATTATTTTTACTATGTATAGTATTTTGATAAAATTGCCGACAAATATCAGGCAGTGCATTAGCCAACAACAAATAAAAATAAAATACAAATAGATTACAATAAGTTCACGGTAGTTGAACTGTAGGCTAAGGTGTCGTATATTAATTCTATCCTGAACAATACAAGACATCGTTAGGATAATATAAAATTTTAATTCATTTTACTTCTCATATTTTTTATTATTTTTAAAACTAATTTAGCTAACTTATAAACTAATTTAATCTAATATCATATGGATTTGGCCTCTCTAAGTTTATATGTAAGATTATTTTAAGCAGATCTTATCATATTTATTAATATTAAATAATTTATTTAGTTTTCTTAATCTATTCAAATTAATTAAGGAGTTTTTATTGTGCAAGAAAGGGAAAGAGCATCAAAGTTGAGTGCTATATATTGCCTCTTTGATTTAGATACTAAGTTACATTGAAACACAGGCTCTGTTCTGCCTTTGTGCTGTTTTTATTTTTTAAGGCCAATTCTAACTTTGTTTTCTTAGTGCTAACCCTGAAGCCTTTATATTTAAATAGAATTAAATGCATGACTAGGATTTCTCTAAAAAATAGTACCACCTCTAGTCCTAAGTATAAGTATAAGATGCAGACAGTGCAATTATGAACTAAATCTTATGTTTAGGATTAAAGATAGTATTAGATACATTAATATATATATATATATATATATATATATAAAGGAGATATTTTCTTTCTGGGGACAAAAAGAGGATACAACTTTCAGCTACTTTATCAAGAATATTTGCTTTGGGTACAAGGAATCTCATAGGGAGGGAACAGTAAGGGTGAGGGAAAAAGGTTGAGCCTTTTGGCTGAGAAACCTTTTTATTATGTGTGAGAAAGATACCCTTGGGAGTTTAAGTGGTAATCATAAGGTTAGTTGTAAAAACATGGTTGAGCCCACTTTAATGATCATAATCTTCACTTAGAACTTCAAGAATCTGGCGCTAGTATATTAGTACCAGTACTGCTAGTCTTGAACCTAATGATGCTTATCCTGTGACCCGAATCATTCTAATTTGAAGAAACCCATGCCACTCACAACAATATCTGCGTGACATATCATTAAGGTTTCTACCTTTTGCACATGCTGCCTCCTCAAATTTCTGGTACACTTGTCCTTCTCAACTTAACGGGTCTCAGATCTCAAATTTTTATTTTGTAATGTAAATTATATTAAAAAAGACAAGTCTTATACTACATCCGGTCCTAAATATAAGAGTTAATTGATAAATTTGAGAAGATTAAGAAAATAAGTTAAGTTAATTATTTGTAATAAATATATATTGTCTTTTCTAAAATATCCTTGTTAATCAACTATATTGACCAGAACTATCATTATTAAAAAGAATATCTTGAAAAAAAAGGCATAAATATAAGAAACAAAGTGGATTGATGTCATAAATTTATAACTAAAATAAAAATCAAACAAAATCTTATATTGAATACCGGTGATAGTATTTAAGACAGGAAGAATAACATTTATAAAGGCGTCTAGAAATTATCCATAAGTGAATTTCTCATATTGGCAACAAGGATAAGACAATATATTGCAATTTTACATGTGTAAGTGATCAAGTCAAAATCAATTAAATTTTATAATAAAACAGATTTTCCCATGAAATTATTTTGAATTAAATTATTTGCGATCAAATCCAAACCTTGGCGTGGCATGAAAGTACATGCGCTATCTATCAAAAAAAAAAAATTATATCCCAAAGCAAATGTAGTCTAAAAGATGTGCCTGGTCAGGATTTTCTACTAGGAACATGTCCAATATCTCCAAATGAAGCTTGCAAATTACTCTCTCATTTTGCCTGATATCCAATCTAATGATTCTACATCGTGTGCTTAGGAATCTCCGCTCATAATTAACGAACTCATAATCACCAAAGGGACACGCATAAAAGAGGATTTGGATCCTCAATCCTATAAACTCTAGAGTTAATAGCATGTCTCAGACTCGTTTAATTCAAACGACACTTGGCATCTTTTCATATCATCATGTTTAAACATGAGGTGGCGTATGTGAGCCTCCCTGAGCACAGATTTGATTTTGCGTCCTCAGGCCCCATAGAAGGAGGCTGGCAACTTGAATCACTAGATTCAAGGGTCTTGGGCAAAATATAATCCTTATCAGTTATATACCTTTCCGCTCCATAATATTATCTCCGGCTCTTAATATAAGATTTTGTTTAATTTTTATTTTAAGTTCTAAATATAAGACCCCAATCCATTTTATCTCTCATATTTATACTTTTTTTTCCAAAACGGTCCTTCTAATAATAATAGTTCTAGTCGATACACTTGATTAGCAAGGATATTTTATGAAAGAAAACACCTATTTAGGACAAATAACTAACACAACTTACTTCTGTAATCTCCTCAAATTAGTCAACTAGTTCTTATAATTAGGACCAGAGGTAGTATAAGACCTAATTAACTAATTTGAATAGATTAAAGATGTTAGTTAAATTAGTTAATATGATACATATTTTTTTAAAACATTCTAAGCATCTTCTTTAATTCTCTCCTTTCATCTCTTACTTGATTGTTATTAGGAGAATATCAATAGGGTTAATCTAAAAATTTTTTTGCTAAATATATATAAGTCTTAGATATAAGACTAACATTAACTTCATAATTAGCTCTTATATTAAAAATAGAAAGAACACTAAACTAGAATACAATAGTAATTTTTGCTCTCTTTCAAAGTCCTCGTTACCCTTATTAAATATGGAGATATATGAAAGAAAAATATTTAATGTTATCTAAAACTATCAAATTCTTCATAAAAAGATTTTTTTAAAAAAAAAACACTTCAAAAAGATGCCCTACATGCAGTTAGAGTGAGTATTTACTATTTACGCATGAAAAAATCTCACAAAAAAATCTAAAAATTTTTAAATCTCAAATTTATAAATAGTACTAGAGTACTACCGTTGATACAGCAAACGTTAATTATTAGACAAGGTGAGGCATCCAATGTGAGGCTATTGGATTGAGAAAAGCTGTTGTGTCTGTGAGCTTTTTGACCAACTTAGGAGTTAGGATTGTGAAAGATTTGGGGGTTTGCTAGAGATGAGGCAACAGGGTGGACCCTTATCGGGGTAGCCCCCTCCTCAAAAGGTCCCACCAACCTCAACACATTGCTTCGGCCAAGAAGGCAAAGATATAAATTCATGCACAAATGATTAATTAGATAACTGTTCATTATTTAATGGTCTATGTGGCTTCCCTTCACGATGTTCCCATTTCTGCTTCTATTGTCCCAAATCCTACTCTCTAGTATCTTTTCTTGTCCTAGTTTTCTTGTTCTCTTTTCTTTTCCCTTTTTTTTTTTAAATCTGGGTAATACTGAGTTATCTTTTAATACTTGCATGTTCATTAGAAGTAGTGTTTTAAGCATATTTTTTTTTACCTATAGGCTTCATACTCTTGACCATGTTTAAGAAAATTGTCAGGAGGACTAAATCATCATTAGTTTGCTCTTTCTCTCACTTTGTTTGAAGAAAGATTAGATAAATTGAATTTCAGAGAATATTAGTGTTGCGATGTTTATAAATATACTCTTTCGGTCCTTAATATAAGACTCATTATTAAGTTAGTTTTGGTCCTAAATATAAGAATATTTATCATATTTATCAATTTTCTTTAAATTATCCTTATGGATGCCCCTTGAACCATAATTAAGTAGAAGAGGAAGATGAGGTATTAAGAAAGATGGTTATGATATTTTAGGAAAAACGTGTCACATTTCTTACAATTAACTAACTTACCTAATTTCCTTAATTTAATCAAATTAGTTAACTGGGTTTTATATTAAGAACCAGAAAAGTACTAACATATTACTATCTATTATCAAACGAACACATTAATTATGGGATTTGAGCAATACTCAATATCTTTGTAAGTATGAGCGGCATGGCCGCATCTTTATAATTAGATTAGTTTTTATTCGCAATAAAAGACCCTCCATCTTGTCCTAAATTTAGTAACTAATTCAGAGAGTTGCTTTGGTTTTTAAATACTTTTTCTCAGTTCTTAATATAAAATCATTTAATTAATTTGATTATATTAAGGAAGTTAGGTAAGTTAGTTAATTATAAGAAAAGTGACACATTTTTCTAAAACCCCATAATTATCTTTCTTAATACTCCCTCTCCATCTTCTGCTTGATTATGGTTGAAGGAGTGTCTATAGAAGTAATTTAGAGAAAATTAATAAATATAAGAAATGGGTTTTATACTTAGGACCAAAACCAACTCAAGAACTGGGTCTATATTAAGGACCAAAGAAGAGGAGTATAATATCTATCTATTTTATCTCATAATTTTATAATTTTTTCCTTGAACAATCCAATACAAATGATTAACTGAGATATTTTAGCAAAACTAACATATATTTTGTTTAAATAATTAATTTAACTATTTTTTTAAATGTTTATAAATTAGTTGTCCGACTCTCACATTTAAAATTAGAAGAGTTTTATTTAGACCCGTTTAGATTGGTGTATGTTACAAGCGAGTGGTTGGGATTTGATTTCTAGCTCTCATGTGCGAACCTAACTTATTGTTTGTTAGGAGGGAAATTGGGGAAGAAAAAAAAAAAAGAGAGGAAAATTTTTTTAATAAGCTTAATTTTGAAAAATTGAAAGAGTGGAGTTAAAAGTTTTTAATTAAATTTCTCCCTTTTATCTTGTATGTTCTTTTATTTAAGATTTCATGATCTCATTTCTTCAATTTTTTAAACTGAGTCTATTAATTTTTTTTTTACTATTTTTTTCTCTCTGATTTCCTCATGCCGAACATAAGATTAAAGAGGTTAGGCTATGCAATAAATGAATATACGAAACCCTTGATCCCACGCAAAAAGGCCAAAAAAAAAAATCCTAGCAACAAAGGTATGACGATGTAATTCAGATACTTGCAAGAGTGTGGACTCAATTTTTGCTGTTAATTATTTATAGTATAATTTATATTATAAAATGAGTTTTACATTTAAAATTAAAAAAATATGAAATTTTTATTAATAAATATTTATAAATACTTTTGTAACCACTGCCTGGTCAGAAGCATGTTTTGTATTCAATCGTTTTCTGGTGACACTCATTCTTAAAAGAGGGGAAAAATCTTTGCTGCAGCTCATCCTCAACACTAAGCAATTTATCTTTTAACTATGTTAATAAAAAATCTTCAAAATAAGAACGGTTAGTATTATTTTTGCTCTTTATAGTTGGATCAAGTTTTAATTTTCTTCTTTGTATTCTTAAATAATTGGTTTTAGTTAATATAGAGATTGAAACTAAAATTTGTTATAAGTATAAGGACCATTTGTTAAAGTCAGACCAAAATATTATGAAACTATAAATGATAGTGATTAAAACCAACTATTTGAAAATATGAGAATCAAAATAAAAAAAATTTGATCAAACTATAAGTACTGACAATCATATCAACCCAAATGAAAATCATTTGCACAACATTAAAAATATATTCCACAATTACACCCGTTAAAAATAAGTTGTACCAATTTAAATTTAGACTTTTTTAGTGAATAAAATTTTGGAAAAATTGCAATAAGGTCATATACAAGATAATTAAATATAAAAATATCCCTTAAAATCATTAAATTATTTTAAAGTCTTAAGAGATATTATTGCAAAAAATTTTATTTTTTAATTACCAAATTGTTCTTTTTTTTAATTATGTATTGACAACTGAAAAAACAATAGTTAATAACTTAAGATATAACGATTGACGGTTATCGTGACATGAATTAACAACATATTTTCTCAGTGCCTTACAAAAATGTAATGCATGAGTTGTTAATATCTGTCATAATAGTTGTTAATTATTATATTTTAAGTTGTTAATGACTGCATTTTCAGTTATCAATGTATATCTTTTTTTAAAAAATACAGGTAATCTGATAATTAAACAAATAAAATCCTTTGCAATGAGGTTTCTTAGAATCTTAGAATAATTTGATAATTTTAAGGTATTTTTTGTATTTAATTGTCTTGAATGAGATCTTATTATAATTTTTCTATAATTTTTAAACAAGTAACTTAATAATTTTTTTCCCGCAAAACCATTATTGGTTTAGAAATAACAGAAGTCATGCAAGACGATTACGACAGGAGTAATGTTGAAATAATAAAGTGCTACAGACTCTAATCTTCGTGTTAACAAGAGAACCTGAAAAGGGAAAGAGATGGGAACCAGTCATGTAAGAAGAGCGATCGCCCAAAAGTGAAAGAGACAGGACAGAGGCGTTTGTTTGCCTAAGACGATAATACTACCTTCACCTTCAATCTTAACTAAAAAAAAGAATTAATTGATTAATTTAAGTAAATTAAAAAAATAAGTTAAAATTAGTTATTTGTAATAAATATGTATTGTCTTTCTTAAAATATTTTTAATAATTAAGTTTATTGATTTTATCTTAAAAAATAAATATATATAAAAGACAAAATGATTAGAATTTTATATTTAAAAACTAAAATAAAAATTAAATAAAGTCTCTATTAAAAAGATTAGAGATAATATTAAAAATATATACTGAAGGAGCGACGTGGGGCGCAGGATGAGAGAAGAGAGGGGATCCAGGACCGTTGGATGAGGGGGGGATGGGGACCACATACCCAGTTTTTCACGGTGGGGAGTGAATGGGGTAGGATGGTAAATTCAAATTCTGCCACCTAACAAAATTTATGAAATTAACTGATAAGGCAGTGGAAAAGCCAACGACTTTGAATGACCTAAACCATCCTCCCTTCTTTCTCCCTTCGTACCTCACGCTGCCTCTCCTCCCCCACGCGCCTTTCAGACTCTCCTCTCACACGCGCTCCTCATTCTCCCACTAACTTTTCCTGTTATCAGTAATTTTTTTCCGCCCATAAAGTAAATATCCTATCTTTACGGGCATAGCAAGGGCACTTTAGTTTACACACCACATGAATTCCCCCAATTAGTAGGGATCTCTTTTGATAAGTACTACTCCTCCGGTTCTAAATGTAAGATCCTTATATTCACTAGTATAAGGGTCTTACATTTAGGACCGGAGAAGTACTATTAACTTAATTATCTTTCTTATCTAGTTTCTATCATGGATTCATGGCCTTATAATTTAACATAATTTATTTTTCTACCATTAGAAATGGTAGATCCATGCATGATGTGTTTAAATGACCAGATAGTTCAATAGAATTGATCCTAGATGATCATATATCAGTTTAGCTCAACTAAAATATATTATTAATATTAATATTAATATATTTTCATTTTTTAAATCTAATTCTATATACTAAGTTGGCAAACTAGCTCAGCTATACAAAATCAGGCATTGGGCTTGATACTTGATAGTTAACCCATTTTTCAGGTACCTTTATTTTATACTCAGGGCGGTCTAAATAAAAAACTAGTTCCTATTTAAGGAGATTATGGAAATAAGTTAAGATAGTTATTTTAATAAATAGATGTTGTGTTTTTTTTCTAAAATATTCTTATAAATCAAGTTTATTGGTTAGAATTACTATTATTAGAAGGACTATCTTGAAAAAAAATATAAATATGAGAGACAAGGTGGATTGAGATCTTATATTTAGAATCAAAATAAAATCAAATGAGGTTTTATATTAAAGACCAGAGGTAATATTAAGTTTAAAATAAGTTACAATTTGTGAATAATATGAATTCATATAGATTATATATAATACAAAATTATGAAAAGTCAATAATTATGCACATTAAGGGTAAAGATTATCCTTACTTGACTTTTTTTTTAAAAAAAATGTACTTCCGCCGGTCCTAATTATAAGAGCTAGTTGACTAATTTAAGGAGACTAAGAAAATAAGTTAAGTTAGTTATTTGTAATAAATAGAGTGTTTTTTTTCTAAATATATTTGTTATCAAGTGTATTGGCTAAAATAATATTATTAGAAGGATTACTTAAAAAAAAAATATATAAATTTGAAAACAAGTGGATTGGGGTCTTATATTTAGGATCAAATAAAAATCAAACAAAATCTTATATTAAGAACCAGATATTTTAATCTTAAAACACAACTGTGGAATTAATAAAATTATAAATTGACTGATGACTGATTGAAGACAGAGTTGACAGGAGAGTCAGGTTTTTTTTTTGGACAAAACCGGAGGGTCACCTGCAAAGTTTTCATAATAAACATAATATTAATCTGGAAGAAAAATAATTACACAACTACTATTTGATATTCTTTGATAGCTGATATGGCTGTATTACTAAAATAATGATCCTTGGGTGTTAGAAGGACAAAATATATATGAAGTAAAAATAAATAAATTCTCTGGGTCACAAAACATACAGTGACTACATCACTGAAGAAAAAAACATACAGTAAATAATTTAAACAGCTCAAGTCGGCTAGCTGCCAGAAATTTAATGGACAGATGTGAGTTTTGTGAAGTTTTATAATTACTCGTTTTGAACTTGGTAACAAAACATTGAAAAATTTATTTTTTTTAACTATAATTTAATCATCAAAATGAAAATACATGATAGAGAGTCATGCATATCAAAATTGGGATGCATGGATCGTGAAAAATATTTTTCATAAAGGAATTTTCTCATCCGTTTTTAGGCTGAAAAATTTTCTCAAAACTTTAATTCAATGGACGACCTAAGAAAAGTAATTACCAATTAATGTCTGTCATAAAAAAGTGGCAATTATTGGCATATACCTCATCCTTTCCTAAGCGCGTGGCCTTATGGTAAGAACAAGAATGTCTTCATGCACTGAGTTTCGCTTCACAGCTTTTCTCTCTCTTCACTGAAAGCTGCAGCCTGCAGTGCTGGGGACACTCCTCTTCGCAACATAAATAAGCGCCGCGAGAGGCTATATTTACATGTTTTTAATTTTTTACTACTGCCAACATTAATTTATCTTCATTGAATTAAATATATAAAATAATTTTTATTGTGTTACTGGCATCTCTTCATCTTCCAAATACACAAGCTCGGGTTTCTCAAATCATTGTGCCCTAGATCCATGGCTTCTCTGCGCAAGCTCTGAGATGCGGTGATGCCCTTTTTGTCATTCATTCAGTTTGGATGCTGGGAAAGCTTCATAAGGTCTGTGTTTAACATATTTGCGGTGAAAATCAGCTTTTACAAGGTTTTGAGGACTGGGTATTGCTATTTTGACTCCTCTCCTTGTAAATTTGGAAAGTTGTATGTTCCTGGATTAGAAAGTAGCGAGCTTTTGTTTGGAAAGGCATTCTACTGAGCCGAAGAACGGTCATTTTCAAGTTATTATGTTTTTCCTTGTGGTCTATTGAGCATTTTGGAGATTTCTAGCTTTTGATTCCTTGAAGTCTTGAGGCTGTTGTGCTTCTTGTGTTTTGGTGGGTGGAATATGTCAATTACTTGGTGATTTGAGGCCGCATTTGGGTTGAGATGAATACTGTGGTACTTTGTAATAACTTTACATTTGAAGTTATTGTATGACATTTGAGGTGTGCTTTGAGTGAATTGGTGATTATAGCTCAGGAGAGGATAACATGATAATATTGTGGAGATACAGTTTGAGTGGACATTGAGATTGGTGGTTGCGTTTGTTGCATGATGGGTTGCGTTTGTTGCAAGCCCTCAGCCATTGACGACAGTAGGGAGAGTCCAAGGGAGCGATTATCAAATAAGGCTTCGTTGGACTCCCGTGGATCTAGGGCCACTTCGTCAAGGAGAGAGGATGGATATCGAGTGAAGGATAGATGCGATAGTACTGATGGTCGAACTGCATCCATGGATAAACAAGGAAATGGCTCTGTGCGTTTACAAGTTGATCATTTTGAAAGGAAGAGGGAGAAACCAGAGTATGTTATTGCACAGCATCCAGGAATTGGTAGCGTTCCAAAAGCCACAGAAGGGGAGCAGGTTGCAGCTGGGTGGCCTTCATGGTTGGCAGCGGTGGCTGGAGAGGCTATCAAGGGATGGTTGCCACGACGAGCAGATTCTTTTGAGAAGTTGGATAAAGTATGCTTCATTCTTGATCTGGCTATATCTCATTATATGCTTCCCTTTTTGCGGACATTAGAGCTCTTTATCCTTTTGTTTTTACCAACTTTGATGTGTAGCATAGTGATTTGTATGCTAATATTTTATGATTACTTTTTTCCCTCCAGTTTATTGCATAATATCACTTCTAAAACTTGTGTTAAATTTTAAATATGATGGGCTATTCCTATCTTTTACTTCTTTTTTTTTAGTTATCTAGACTTCCAAAATCTGCTTGCTGCCAGAGATGGCAATGTGCAAATGACAAACCAACTTCCTTGCTCCCTCATTGACTATTGATATCAAACTAGGATGATGAACTGATATCTAAGATAATTCTTTGCTTCTTGATCATATTGAGCTAAATTGCAACTTTTTGTACCCTCCTTAATGATCAAATGTTATTAAATGATTCTTTGCTCTTCATTCTAAGATTTTTTTTTTTCCGCCTATAATTCTTGAATAATATTGGCGATTGTGGGTCTAATGCTCATGAGGTTATCCTTAACTATTTACTGCTAAATTATGGTTTTACTGATGTCATCTGTTTCTAAATGTGAATTCACTACAATATCGTCTGTTTGTTAGTTTCAAATTTCAAATTATATATTTTTGATGGTATGATAAATTATGTTTGCCAGAAAGTTGAGGTCGAATACGGGGCTTGAGGTCCTTGTAGTAATTTGATTTTTCTTAGTAAAATTTTCTGCTTAATCACGGTTAGTTTTTGAAATTATTTTACGTTGTTGTTGTTTTAACTTGCTATTAATAATAAATTATGTCCTTTAAAGTGCAGATTGGTCAGGGAACTTATAGCAATGTTTATAGGGCTCGTGATCTTGAGCATAAGAAAATTGTTGCTTTGAAAAAAGTGAGGTTCGATAATCTTGAACCTGAGAGTGTTCGTTTCATGGCAAGGGAAATTCACATTCTTCGTAGGCTTGATCATCCAAATGTTATAAAACTGGAAGGTCTAGTTACATCAAGGATGTCTTGCAGCCTATACCTTGTTTTTGAGTACATGGAACATGACTTGGCTGGGCTTGCTTCACATCCTGGACTAAAGTTTACTGAAGCGCAGGTACTTTCAGAAGCTTCTTTCTTTTGCCTACTGCTTTGCAAGAAGGGTTGTCGTATATCTCAAGAAAATCTAACTGTCATTATTGTCTATTTTAATATGATGTTCAACCTAATTATTTATTTGATAGTAGTTATTTTAAGATAATAATTAAAGATGCTGATCCCTGTTCACTTCTAAGCTGAGGATCGATTCATTTAGTTTGGAAATTGGAAATGAAGCAACTGTGCGGTAAGAAATATTTCACAAAAGAGTAAGATTCCCTCTCGGGGCAGAACATAACTAAGATCAAGTATGAACAAGACCTAAAGAAACCTCCAAAGAGACTTACTTCTGTTATTGGAAGTTGTCAGGTCAAATGTTATATGCAGCAACTTCTACGTGGACTTGATCACTGCCATAGCTGTGGTGTACTGCACCGTGACATTAAGGGATCCAACCTTCTGATTGACAACAATGGAATCTTGAAGATTGCAGACTTTGGTTTGGCAAGCTTTTATAATCCCAATCAAATTCAGCCATTGACTAGTCGAGTTGTCACGCTCTGGTATCGTCCTCCAGAGCTTTTGCTTGGAGCAACTTACTATGGCGCTGCAGTTGATTTATGGAGTACAGGCTGCATACTTGCTGAGCTGTATGCTGGAAAGCCTATTATGCCAGGAAGAACTGAGGTGTGCATACTTAATTTTCACCATCTAATTTGAATGTGGCATTTTTATGCATTTTCTGTTTCCGTCACTTTTGCCAAAATGATTGTTATGCACTGTTTATTTGTTTACAATTTTTATTGTAAACTGCATGCGGTAGCTTTCAAAAATTATGAACTGTAGGCAAGCATAGGTTTGATTGGAACGAAAATATATGTAAAAATTCAGAAAGATTGGTGTTTTCTGCATAAAACATGTTCTTGAATTATCATGCGATTCAATCTGCTTGGTTTTACAAAGGAAATTATTACACACATTTTCTTCCTTGTAGGTTGAAACAGTTACATAAAATTTTTAAACTTTGTGGCTCGCCTTCTGAGGATTATTGGAGGAAATCAAAGCTACCTCATGCAACAATATTTAAGCCCCAACAGCCCTACAGGCGGTGTGTGTTGAGAAACATTTAAGGAGTTTCCTGCGCCTGCATTAGCACTTATGGAAACCCTTTTATCCATAGATCCTGCTGATCGTGGAACAGCAGCATCTGCTTTGAAGAGCGAGGTATGCATATTTTGATGAAAATAATATGGCATTTTTTTAATGGTGATGTCATTTCGCTTGTTGGTCCTGCTTATTGAAATGCTTCTCACGTGAAATGTAACTCTGTCAGTGCAAGTTGAGGGGGTCGTTTGTAGTGTTCAGAGCATCTGCTTTAACTTTTTTAAACATTGAGTTGTTAGAAAATTTGAATGTTTTTGGAATTTCTGTCAACACACAAGAATATAAATGCTCTGATATTATTTCTGGTTGATAATATTTATGCCAGTAATTAGTTCTCAAATATATTGTGTATTGCTGCAAGTACCTAAAAGGGTTGTCTCACATCTCCCCCGTCCTATGATAAAGCTTGTATGTAATTCATCTTACAATATTCACCACTTGTTAATTTATAGTTGATAATTGTTTACTATGATCAGCTCAGACAGAGTTCTTCAAAAGTAATTGTTTTATATTTCGTGATCAATTGTTTCCTTTCATACGTGTCTATGCATTATCAATGACTTCTTCCTTCTGGTGTTTTTGTGATTCATTTCTTCACCACAAAGCCCTTACCTTGTGATCCTTCAAGTTTGCCCAAGTATCCTCCGAGCAAGGAATTTGATGCCAAAGCACGGGATGAAGAAGCTAGAAGGTGTGTGCATAGCCTTGGTTTAAAAGTGAATATGTTATTTATGTTCAGCAACAACTTAGTGACATCTCTGCTATTATTTTCGTTGTTTTCCAGATTTAAAGCTTTTTGTTCCTCCTTTTTAAAATGAAACGTCTTTGGCTATCACTATTTCGGCAATTGCAAATTAAAGAAAAGTGAAGTTATCTTGAACTTTGATTGAACCTTAAAAAACAAACCAGAGAACTAAAGCTTGGCTGGTTCCAACAACTGCAACTACTATTCATTTTTCTTTTTGGGGGGTTTTCGCTCTTCCTTGTAATTATCTTGCTGAATGTGATATCATAACTTCGGAGCGCGAGTCCCATGTTGCCTGGCTGAGGCAACTCCCATTTTTAGTTAGGAGTATGTATTCCTTTACATCACTTGGCTTAATTGTGTAGAGCAGGCGTCTGTTTATTTCAATGTTTCATGGGACTCCTGATATGAACATCATTACGTTCAAAATTTTCAAAAATACTATTTCAAATGACGTTTTATCCCTTAGATCTTCTATGTTTAGTTTCTATTCTATATCCATGACTTGTCAATGAACTAGACTAAGATGCATTTGACTGGGTTTTTTCAAATTAATCATTAGTGTTTGTCTGGTCCCTGTACCTTGAAGGCTATACTGTGAGGTTGACTGTTGCA
>NW_021634240.1:0-19050 GCF_004799145.2 Neltuma alba | reverse complement strand
GGGGGGTCTTTTCCCACCACGTGCAGCTTTCCATTCCAAGTTGCTTATTTTTTTAACTCTGCTTAAGTTATTATGGCACCATACATTTTGTCTTATCCTTCCAGTCATTGCTGTGCAATATACATGCTTAGCTTCGGTCAACTTAACGCCTTTCAAAGGCAGCTCTAACTGTATGTTAGTATAAAATACACAGGAATTCAAACCTGCAAAATCAAAAGTCCAAGTAATATATATAGACCAAGTCTTCTGCCAGCAGTATCTTCTTGATTTAATTTATTTCTTTGCCCGTTACTCAATTATTCATTTTTTTGCTTTGATTTATCCTCTGTGTATATTGTGCTTGTCTTTCGTATATATGGAACATAAAGTAGACAGAGGTTTCTGTCATCCCCGTTGCAATTCTTTAAAATAATTATCATTAGATAGACTGAAATTGCTGCCGCCTGCCTTCCCAATTAATTAATACCACAGACTTCCCTCTTTTGTTTTGAAGGCAGCAACGGCAATGGGTAGCTACTTTGCCATATATACTAACCACCATTTTTAAAAAGAAAACATGATCATTGTCATTAAGGTAGCCAATTAATTTGACTTAAAATGTTTATCTCAAGTCGTTAGAGGTTGATTACCTCATACACTCAATAACAAATGCATTTGGTTCTAAATTTCAAAGACAAATTGATTAGAATATGGTGCAGTCGCAGAAAACCTTCCAAAAGCCATGTGATTTTATTAGTGATGATATGTAAAAATAATCATTCCATCACTCACAGAAACAGTGAAACTTTATTTGGCCATCATCTATTTGACAGCATACTGGTTCGCTAATAATTTTTTTACCATAAATTTTTTAGTGAAATAATGGTCTGTATTCTTATATACTGATATGTACCTTCAGTGTTAGTTATAAGATCTCGTTTATAATCTATAAATAAGGTCTTATAATTAAGACAAGAAGTAGTATATAATAGTCAAAGCTAAAAATATGTGACGTGATTAATTTAAGACGTGCATTACGTGCGGATAGAGTGGAATGCGTATTATATCACTGTAAGGGAAGGGAGTAATTAAATGCGTGATTCGTGAAGGAACATGTTGGAAATTTGAAGTGTGGGACAAACATAAGAGCGGAAAGAGTTATGAATAGATCAGTTGGCAGAGGAGGCTGGTAGGAATTAGCGGCGTTAGAAGCGGAGGACATCCAAAATGGCGGTCGGGGGCATGGCCGTCGACGCACCAGCTGGCTTCGATGGCAAAATAACGCTCTCCGTCGTCATTACTTGCATCGTTGCTGCCTCCGCGGAGCGGACTGATCTTCGGATATGACATCGGAATTTCAGGTTCAATAAACCTCTCCTCTCGTTTCTTATCTTTTCAACTCATCGTGCTTAATTAATCGTAGTGATTTTCGAAGATGTCGTTTAGATTAGAGAAGCTAATTATTGTGAAACTGATATTAAAATTCAGGAGGAGTGACTAAAATGCCGCCGTTTCTGGAGAAATTCTTCCCGAAGATACTGAGGAAGATGGCGCGAGTGCAGACATAAATATATACTGTGTGTACGACAGTCAGGTGCTAACACTATTCACGTCTTCGCTCTACCTGGCTGGATTAGCGTCTTCACTTTTAGCCAGTCGAGTCACGGCTGCCTTTGGCGGAGGAAACACCATGATCTTAGGCGGCTTCACCTTCCTTGTTGGCGGCGCCCTTAATGCGCTTCTGAAAATATTGCCATGCTCATCTTGGGTCGCATCTTCCTGGGTATTGGTGGGTTGGCTTCACTAATCAGGTAATAATTATATGCCCTCCTCCTTTTCCTGTCTTGATTAACTTGTATATATGAGTTTTAAATTAATAGATATATTTTTACCGTGATTAAGTTTTTATATCATATATACTACCTCTAGTCCTCAATTAACATTTTCTTAAGTTAATTATTTATAATAAATAGTAGAAATCCTTGTTAATCTTATATATTAGTTAAAACTATTATTTAATAAAATTTTTAATATATATAATTATTATAAGGACTACTTTAAAAAAGATAACTAAATATAAAAAATAGAGTGGATTAAAATTTTATATTTAAGATCAAATTAAATATCAAATTATTCTTATTTAATTACGGAAAGTAGTATTAATAAAAGTAAATGTATGAATATTCACGTACACTAAGTACATCAAGATTCATAACTCTGAGAATGTATATCATGATGTTGGAGGTATAATCTATGACTAATATTAATAATTAAAGGCCTAGCCTATTCGCTTACCTTGATATTATACTCTTGAATTGCTGGCCAAAAAAAAAAAATAGTTTACTTCTGAATAGACGGATATAATATTCAATTGCATGACACAAGTCGTGAAGATTTTTATATTTCATTCCATAATATGATAAAACGATAGTAATAATTGAAAAAACGAGAGTAAGAAGAGGTTGCGTGATGGATGATGCAACAGGCGACTCCGGTATACTTATCGGAGGTGGCTCCGGCGAAGTGGCGGGGGGCATTTAACGCTGGGTTCCAATTCTTCTTGAGTCTGGGGGTGGTTGCGGCCGGCTGCATTAATTTCGGGACGTCCAAACACACTTGGGGCTGGCGACTTTCCCTCGGGCTGGCCATAGTGCCAGCAGCCGTCATGGCCCTCGGCGCCTTCCTCATATCAGACTCTCCCAGCAGCTTAGTTGAACGAAACAAGATCGACCAAGCCAGAAAAGCCCTGCTCAGAGTGAGAGGCTCCGACACAGATGTGGAACCAGAGTTGCAGGAACTCGTCAAATGGTCCGAAGCTTCAAAAGCGAACAAGCAAGAGCCCTTTGTAACCATTTTTCGGAGGCAGTATCGGCCTCACTTAGTGATGGCCATTGCCATCCCCTTTTTCCAGCAGCTCACCGGCATCAACATCGTCGCTTTCTATTCGCCTAACCTCTTCCTGTCCGTGGTGGTTTTGGAAACGACGCCTCTTTACTTTCTGCCATCATACTGGGAGTCGTTAACCTTGGCTCTGTCCTCGTCTC
The DNA here is from genome assembly GCF_004799145.2 of Neltuma alba. Lineage (NCBI taxonomy): Eukaryota > Viridiplantae > Streptophyta > Magnoliopsida > Fabales > Fabaceae > Neltuma > Neltuma alba. The sequence goes on along the minus strand of NW_021634240.1, from coordinate 16,027 downwards.
CTCCACCATCGTCGATCGCTTTGGTCGAAGAGTCCTGTTCATTGCAGGGGGGATTCAGATGTTTGTCTTTCAGGTAACAAGCAAGTCCTACATATCTATCATCTAATCCTTCCATTTATTAGCTGTTGTATGCCAGTGATTACTAATGAGTATGACCCCGCATTGACGTTGTGAAGATCGCGGTGGCAATTGTGCTAGCAAAGACGACTGGTACTCACGGGGCAGAGGAATTGTCGAAGGGGAGCGCAATATTGGTGCTGGTGTTTATGTGCCTGTACGCTATTGGTTTTGGTTGGTCCTGGGGGCCGTTGACATGGCTCATTCCCAGTGAAATATTCCCCATACAGATAAGGACGACAGGGCAGAGCATGAGCATTGCCATCAACTTCTTGACCATATTTTTTGTCACAGACCTTCTTGACCATGCTGTGCCACTTCAAGTTCGGAGTTTTCTTATTCTACGGGGGCTGGATCTTTGTAATGACCATCTTTATTATATTTTTCTTGCCCGAGACCAAAGGAATCCCTTTGGATTCTATGTATACAGTATGGGAGAAGCACTGGTACTGGCGCCGCTTTGTTCCCATATCAGAAATTAGACCATCAGCATAAAGGTCGTCATCATCTATGTTGACACACAACACGTTAGGTCTTGTGTTTTAATGTCATGTTAGGATTAGATATCTCTCTTCCTGTTTTGTGGCCAGGATATTTATTTGTGTAGAAGTTTCTTCCGCAATAAACGTTGAGATTGATATGCTAAAGAATATAGTTATCTGTTTGGCAGCCGGAATCAATTAGAAGTCGGTTTGTTGCCCCGAGAAAACAGTTCTGGGTGTGTAAGCATTTTTCTATCTGTATTTTATTTCGGCATTCGCTCGTGCGATAATGCAGACATACTTTATACGCAAGATAATTTGTGCTTGCTAGTAGTTAATAACTCTGGTCAATGACTTGCTGATGTAATGGCGATCTTCTGGTCTTAATCATAAAATATATCTGCTATCATTTAATTTCTTAAATCTTCCCCACGGCAGCAATATCTCAACACAAGAGTGGGGCTCACCTCATAGAAGGATCAAGGCAGGGCAGAGAAATCGGGTGTTGTGCAAATATTGATGATCACATTCCGATGGAAATTGAATTGGACGGACCAGAATCATGCAAAGATCCGAAGAGAGTCATATTTTTTGAATTTATTTTCTTACTGGATGCATGATTATGATTTTTATACAGTAGGTGGCAATGTTGCATAAAACAAAAGATTATAAGGATGAAGATATTGCCAACCTGATGGAGATCAGATCGAGCTTGCAGTAACCGTACTGATCCCCAGGCGTCATGGTAAAGGAAGAAGTTGAGATTTTACATTCACCAACGGAGAATACAGTCTTGTATTTCCCGTGTTTGAGAATATTATTAATTTTTTTTTCATGGCGAGACTCTAGAAATATTCTCTAACTAAGTGCCCCTCATTCCTGCAATCGAACACTGTGATGGGCCTTGATCCAGCCCAATAAGTCTCGCTAGTTGTCACTAGCTTCAGTTGCTCAACAGGACACAGTTAGCAATCAAGTGGGTAAGACGTCAGATGTGAGGATATATCGCACTCCCTGTTTAACCCGTCTTCCTTGCAGGACAGTTTCCTGCTTCCTTTTTCATTTGAAATCTACGAACGAAAAATTAAATACTGACGTATATACAAGTTTACGGGGGGTCCGACGTTGAACTACGATATCTCTATATATGTACGGAGTATGGTATTTATAATCTATAAATGTGTGGCAGAAAAACTTGTCGAAAATAAGTTAGAAACAAAGGCCGCTCAGGTGCAGTCATGTCAGCACTAATAGACTGAATTCTATTAGAAACAAAGGATGCTGATCTGTCTCTCCCATGAGGACACGCCCTCTACTGGAAGTCGCTGATTTTGACTGGATGAACAAACAACTGAAGGATACATATCATAAGGTTAAAATATATATTTGATTCTTTAACTTTACATGAGGTTTTAATTTGGTCACTTAATTTTAAAAACATACACATTTGATCCTCTAACCCTAGAATTATTAGGCTTCAGTCATGAATTTTTGTAACAATCATGAATATTTTGAAAATTAAATTCAATATGTTAGCATCTTAATGTCGTCACTTTTTTATGAAATTTTAGAATTAAAAGACTAAAAATATATATTTTTAAAGTTAAGGGATCAAATCGAAAACTTTTAAGAAAGTTACAAGGCCAAATATGTCCTTTAACCCATATTATAATTACTGAAGATCACTTAAATTCCATCACCAGTGACCGACTTGAATGAAACCCACAATTAAAGCACCAGAGGCTCCTTCCTCTTCACAATAACTTCTAAAATCTACGCCACCAACCGGACTGTGAACTCATGAACCTTACCAGCCAAGCAATTCTGCACTGTAACAGGTGGGAACCCCCCCTTGCTTCTGTTCTTCTAGCTTGCCCCTCATGATCATGCACAAAATAGAAACCTATCCAACGTTACTTCATCCATCCAAGTACTTCTTTTCAGTCATTCAATCTTCCTGCTGATCGTCAAAATCCTGCTCCATTTCTACGTACACCTACTCTTACATGTCATTATAGCGTGTTCTTTACATTACACGTCCCGGCTGCTTCCTAGGAAAAAAGAAATAATTGATATTTTGTTTTATCCGATCCAGTTGAAACGTTAAAGTAAAATTTGATTTCTGTATAATGTATACGATACAAACCCGCCCAGCAGTTCAGAAAAGGGATGAAATTCTAACCCGTTACTTCTTTCGGAGTTTGAGACATATCAAACTGTAAAGACTTCTAGTTAGGCCCTCAGAAGCCGTCACTTGTCTTCAAATAATAGTCTTTCAACCCACACCCCACCCTGCTCATATACTATTTACTGTAATTTCAGTTTATTGACAAGCCTGGCATGGCGTGTGGGAATCAAACTCATGTCTTTTTCTCTTCTTTTTTTCCCCATTACAAAACTGATGCCTTTTATCATTATTATCATTAAAAAAAAGTGATATGTCTTAGTTTAACGATAAAGGTCCCAAATCTTGATGCGGAGGGTCATGCTACAGCACGACCAAATGCAATGGTGGGCCTCGCTATTAAATTCAAACGTGGTCGGTTGTGAACTTGTGATAACTGTAATCAGATTGTTGGCCGAAATTAATTTAATTTATTGATTTTATTCGAGCAAGCTCTTTAATAATCTCTAAAACGATAGGAATCTACTTCCTCTTTCTAATTTTAATAAAGAGCGCAATTTGCTCGCAGAAGGCACTGCAACAATTATCATGCCCTATATATATCCGCTATAGAAAATTATTATGCATGGACACACAGACAAGTACACTGCTATGAAATAATCACAGGATAAGTTCGTGACAAGACAAGACAATCAACGCACCAATCAAAGTTAATAATAGATCATTTTTCACACATACTTCTTAAAACCAACTTTTAAATGTGGAATCACTCAAGATATATTTTGTGCAGAAAAGGGCAGTAGGCGGAGCCCAGGAGAGAACTTCTACCGCAAAGGGCCGTTAATAAATCACATACGGTGTTAAGGATGGATTGTATAATACCATGTTCATAAAATTTGTGATGAAAAGATCTATCGATCCTCGACTGCTGAATAGCTTGGTACATGTAGTCTGCAAGGGTGTTAATATAAGCCAATGCAGAGTATTAGATATTCTGACAGTTGAATGCGTTTGAAGTAATTTGGAACTGGAAGAAAGAGAGGAGCTATAAATGAAGGGAAGGAAAGGGGGTTGAGGGCATTCATTTAACAGAAGAAACCTGCTGGTGAGAGTGACGAAGAGAAGATGAGCAGAAGAGAGCGAGTTGGTTTTAAGTTGGTCATGGTTGAAGTCTGCATTTAAGTGAATTCAAGGTGGTTTAATGAAGGCAGGTGGACTTACTTGAAATCGAACTCTTCCTCTCTCACTCACTGCCTTTAATGGCTTGGTAAGTGGCCACCACCCTCTTTTTCTTCCGCTTGGATTTCTTCACCTTCGAATTTTTTCATCCATCCTTTTCCCTCATTCCTAACCTTCTCTTCTCTTCTTGTATTTCTCTCTTTCGTGGTCAACCAGTAATTATCTTGCACTCTTTTCGGGTAACATCTTCTTTTACGATTTAAGACGTATAGACATGTGGAAGAAGAGAAGCTGGATGCTATAAAATTCGCCTCTCTTGCAAGTGGTTGTCTGCTTCGCTTCCCTTATTATTTTAGTTTTGATGGGTGACATTTGTCTAAGAATTGTAAGAAGTAAGAACCCAACAAGAAAACATTTGCTATGTCCTTTCTAAATTACAGGAACAATCTACGAATGGCCCACCATACGTATTATAGGGTAATTCATCTACGAATACAATTAAATTAAATCTAGATATAAAAATGAATACATACTCTGCACAACATTAAAACTCATGCAAGATAGTGCATTGATGCCATGATAACACCCAAAGGCCTGCAAAGAGCACTTTCTCTTTCGAGTTAGTGCATCTGCCAATGATAGAAAAGATTGTTTTATATGTAAGATGAGTTGATCTCGAGATGGAATTAAATATCAGTGGGAAACTGACTTTAAAAAGTGTGATAGTAGATACTACCACATGAGCTAGATTTCAACCGGCGCGCACCTAGTTTCAACTATGCATATTTAGTGGCATGAAACGGCTAGCCATCGGGTAATTGACGGGCTGGTTTCTCGAGTGGAAGAGTCAAGAAAGCAGAATTATTTAATAAGAGGAAGCGGTATCCGTGGGCATGAAGAAAATGCAGATGAGTGGTTGTTTAAGAGATTTAATTTAGGAGAGAAGGAGCAAAAATTTGGGCTTATGTTTTTTGTTAACTCATAGGACTTGGTTGATCACGATTTGAATGGCGAGGGTTTGAGAGCCTTTAAAGCACAGTTCTGGAGTGTTTAATACATGCATAGGTCACCCATGGGCGTATTGGTTTTGCGGGTGAAGAGGGTGTTGAGAGCTTTAAAGATTTTAGGTTTTCTGAGTGACCCAATTGGGGAAGTTGGAGTTATTATCCACATTAAAGAACCATTGGCATTCAAGACCTCCCTTCAACTGTATACAGATCCCAATATTAATGACCCATGCATTGCCCTCTCCTTCTTCGCTTCTCACCGCCTTTCTCAAGTACCATAACTCCTCTCATCGGCTTGGCTTCGCTTCGCTTCGGCGTACTACAGCAAGCCATATTAATTTAGAGCCACTATTATGTGCTAGATTTTTTGGATGGGCTATGTGCAACTTCATAGTGCAAAAGGGAAGGGATTAGAACTACTATTTGACCAAAGATATTAGTTAGGAATTCACATCTAACACTTTAGGTGCAAGACTTTGGCCTTTGGGCTGTGTAGTTATTAATTGAAGAGGAGCCAACTTGGAAAAGCACGTCATGCATAGGTAGGCAAGCAACTTTATTTCCGTCTTCAAGTTTTGCCCACCCCCATTATAGACTATTTCTCCCTTTGCGGTTAAAACAGTGCTGCCTCATCCCCCCTATATATCCACCTCAAGCTTGTTGGATGTTTGGACGCTGAGACACGCGCACAGAGGTGGAAAAGGGCCCTCTTTGAGTCCGATCGAATCGATGGTTTCCTTTCATACAGCTCTGCCCGACGCTCCACCTTCTGGTGTTCCTGCAACAGAATTCGAAGCTTCTTCAAAGAAGAGGAAGTGGGAAGAGCCGCTTGCTAGAGAATTTCTCAGGGATCAGACCAAAGCGGATAGAAGGAAATCCATCTTCGATATAGAGCTTCACCTTGAGACCCCTTTGCCTTCTGATAAATGGCAACAATACCTCGGTATTCAGGTATATATAAGTTCATATACTGTCAGACTGACCGAAAGCTATACATATAGCCACACAGGTATACATAAGCTACATATGGTGGTTCGTACAAGTGTATAATAATCTTGTTTGATCATGCAGTCAGGGCAGATACATAACACAAAGATGAATAGGAAACCAGCGGAGGACCGGAAGAGCGCTGAGCCTGAACCACCATCTCCCGGGCACATGAGCCTGGACCTTGGGCTGAACTTAACATGTGAATCCCCAAGGAATAAAACAGGAAGCGGTTATGGTGTAAATGAGAAGCAGAATCGCAGTTCCCGTGGAATTTTGAAAGAGCATCAGGATCTGTTTGTTGAATCGAGAGAGGAGGATAAGAAGGGTTCCGAGGGGTTAACTCGTTCTCCGTCGTGGTTGTCATCGGAGGTAGATCAGAAAGAGATGGTCGCAACGGTATGCATGCGGTGCCACATGTTGGTGATGCTGTGTAAGTCATCCCCTGCGTGTCCCAACTGCAAATTCATGCACCCACCGGACCAAAACCCTTCAACGTTCTTGAAGAGGAGATGCAGCCTCTTGTGCTAGTTCATATTTAAGAAACGTGCAGATAATGGTTTAGATTTGTTAGCTTTAGCGTCGTCTTTTTATTCTGTGGTGAATAGCCAAGTCTGTGTACGCTTCTGTAAGCTGAAATTAGTGGAGATGAGGGTTATTCTACCTCTACCTAGCTGATGAATATTGGCTGTTAAAAGCAGGGTGATGACCGATAACATATATCATGTTACTATTCTAACCTTTGTACGTAATGATATATGTATGATCTACAAGTGTTTCCGATGATCCAGGCTTTAGCAATTAAAACTCAGCAACAAAAGTTTCCCGTATCAAACTTCACTCACAATTTCTTCACTTTAATTTGTGACGTTAAACACCTAGGTACGCCCCTCGGGAGGGCCATTTTTAAAAATTGCAGGACAGTGAGTGTTACGTTGTTGATTGATCTCTTGGAATCACGTTCTTAATGTGTGTTAATGCTGCGTTACAGTATTTAAGGAAATGCAGCGAAACCAGAAGAGGTTGCTTATATCCGGGCTTTCATGGTCCGAGTACTGCATTCATGAAAGCCTCATCCATCCATGCAGGAACAGACGAAATGTTGAGAACATTCAATTAACTCAGCTATGGTTCCGTGGAGAAGTAAATGAGCAGTTACTCCTCCCCTGCAAAATATAATACTCCCTCCGTTTCTTATATAAGAGACAAATAACTGAAGTACGTTGATTAAAAAACAGTTAAAATTAGTTAAGAATAATTAATGTGTAAAAAATATAATTTTTTTTTCTAAAAATGCCCTCATTAATACAGAGAGAGAGCATGAGAGAGAACAATTAAATTATTAAAAAAAAAGAAGTGGGAGGGAGAGAGAGTGTGAGTTGGAGATAATAAATATGGGTAAAATAATAAATCAACACAAAAAAGTAGAAACAACTTGTAAGTGTCTCTTTATATAGGAACATGCCATAAGCATCAAATGTCTCTTATAATAAGGAATGGAAGGAGTAGGGGTGGGAAACAGGCCAGGCGGCCTGTCAGGGGCCTATGGCCTGGCCTGTATTTGGCCTGGCCTGTTTTCCAAAAATGTCAGGCTCAGGCCTGTTTGAAAGCCTGTTTAGTTAAACAGGTCAGGCTTAGGCTTTCTAAAAAGCCTGTTAGGCCGGCCTGGGCCTGTTAAGGAATTTATAATTATAATATATAAAAAATTAATTAATGCTATTATTGTTAATGTGTTTTTTTAATTTATTTTTTAATTTTAATATATAGTTCATAGCTTAATCTTTTCTTAGATTTCGAAGTTTAGATGACAAGTGAAGATAAAAATATAATTTAAAATAATAATATTAATAAATAATGTGATTTTTAAATCTTAAAAATATAAAAAAAATAGGAAAGAAAAATTTTGTTTCAAGAATGATAAATTAACTAACTTACGTATTATGTTAATTTAAGTATGATATCCTCTATTCATTATAAAATTATATTTTTTTCTCTTTATTTATTTGTTTAATTTTAATTTTTGTGTGTACTTAAACGTAGTCTTATTCCAAATTTTAACATATAATTACAATTAGTTTTCAATAACATTCTTATAAATTATAATTAAGATTTAAAATAGTAGTTATGATACTAAAATTTAAATAAAAGACAAGACTAAAAATTTAATTTTATGTACGTTTTTTTAATCTTAGCTTTTTTTAAAAATAATTCTTATAATTTGAATTTTTTAAAAACACAGGCCTTTTAATAGGCTTCAGGCCAGGCCAGGCCTTTACACAGGCCAGGCTCAGGCTGAAAAATAAGCCTGTAACAGGCCACAGGCCAGGCTCAGGCCAATAGGCTCCAAAACAGGCCTGGCCTGTTAAGAGCAAAGCCTGGCCTGTTTCCACCCTTAGGAAGGAGTAGAGTATTCTTTTAATTAATTTGTTAGAATTAAAAAAAATTAATTAATATGATTATTTGTAGTAATTGACATACAGAGAAGATGTTTCTTTTTTTTTTTGAAAAAAATTATCCTTATAATTGTTTATAAAAAAACTATCTTTACAATTAATGATTGGAATTTAATGAGCAAAGGATAAAAATACTTTGGCAAACATGGTTATTATGAAAGAGGAATAATTAATATGTAAGAGATAAGAAGGAATCACGTTTTATACTAATTTAGTATGAAGCCAAAACTCAATGAAACAAATGTTATGTTTCAGCTATGAGGCAGGATATAAAATGAGAGAGCAGAGAGAATACTTGCGTGTGAAATGAGGTGGTGGTAGTAGAGGAAGATGATGAGTTCACGCCTCTCCCACCAAAATTAAAGGCGAGAAGGGAGACGAACAGATTATATGATGACAGAAGGACCTGCACACATGCCAATCGCATTAATTGGCTAACGTTTTTGGTGCATTTCCATCCGCATTAAATGCGTGCTGGGCGTTCATGACTTAACATAATGTCTAGCCTCCCCTTCCTTTACTTCCATTTCATTTCCCCATTCATCCAAAGGATAAGGGGCGCCCATTCCAAATGATAAACACACATTAAGTCCACTATTTTTTCACATTTTGATGGAACCAGTACCATACTTGGAGGAATTGCATAAGCTCTTTCTCGGTGTTGGAACCACCAAGTCAGTTGCATTTACGCAGTGCTTCATGCACTGATGTCGTCTGTCATTGCTGGGGGAAAAAAAAAAATTAATACTCCCGGCAAATACTACTAGTATTGTGAAATTTCTTATGAATTTTATTTTTTACCAGGGCTTATAAAGTTTATTGAAATTAACTAATCTTTTCATTTGTTTTTAAAAATTAAAATATCGATTTACATCACATTAGTCAAAATACTTCAGTGTAATTTGCCCTTTGAAATAATTTTTTGTTTCCGAGTAATTCTTGTATATATTTTGAAAATAAAGGATAGAATCAATATAAATTCAGGGATTTCAAAATTTTTATGCTTGCTTGATTATGTTTTCTGTTTTGTATTCTCAAACAATTATATAAAGTTCTATTGATGAAAACATTAATTTTCTAATAATTTATTTATTTTTAAAAAACTGCTATGGAAAAAAAAAACGCACTGTAATTTTTTTTTTTATATCGTCAGAGTTCCTTCGGCATAAAGTAACTCCAACAGTTGCTGGTAAAAAGAAAAAAGAAAAAGGTCCGACAGTCGTTTCCTCTTCCTCGCCTCGGCTTCTCAAGAGTGAAGCGGGCCGATTGTTTCTGATTCTTGGATCATGAGCTCGGGGTTTTTTTGGGACCGAAATGAGCTCGGTTACCTCCACTGCCCCTCCGTGCTCCTTTTGTAATAAATCAAGAAGAAATTCTAGCTGAGTTTTGACTTTTGAATGACGCCTACATTAATTATGCATTTCCTCATCGGTCAACACTCTTGATTACGTAAAAATCTAAAATTACCGGTAAGAAAAAAAAATGAAAGAGTGCATATACAAAATTTTATTCAATGTCTTTTGAAACTGTGTAAATATTTTTTTATTCTGAAAAATATGTAATTTTAGTTTTGGATAAATTATTTTATCTATAATAAAATAATACAAACATCAAATTAAAGCCCCGAACGACACCCGTTTTAGCGCGCCGAAGCGTCGTTTGTGTGAGGTGCCTGGGCGGGAATGCCCGCGGATTTTACAAAACCGAGAATCGGCTTCCCCCCGTCAAATCAAGTGAAAACGTGAAAATGGGGAAGGAGAGAAGAGATGGCGAGATGGAAAACGAAGGCAGGGATCTGAAGTCGCAAATGGCGGTACGCCGATGTGCAAAAGCTGCCCTCCTCCTTTCCGACCTGAAATCGCTCTCCGGTCTCACCCTGGATAACAACGAGGTCTAATTTTTGAATCATTCTTCCATCCCCTTGTTTCCAGATTCACACATTTTAATTGATCGCCTTCTTGTTTCTCTGACTCCGTTTTTGTTTCTCAAGATGTTAAGGAGAGAAATCGAAGACCTGAAGATTCAATTGGTAAAGCAGCGTTCGATCAACAGGAGAATCAAGCTCTGCGCGCTCTCCGAGTTAATTGTCCAAGTCATCTTGATGCTCTCTCTTTTGACTTTCTTATTGATGCTCGTCCTGAAAACTCAATGAACAACTCTATCAATCTGTGTTCACTTACCTGCTTTTCCTAATCAGCTTGTGGTGAGTCTCTCTAGTTTATTTGTTCATGCCGGATAGAGGAACCGACCTTCGCCTTCTGCCGCGGATGCTGTTATCAGTTGTGTCCTTGAGCTGCCAACAAAAATTGATTACGGGTAGTTGAAATTAATAACTACAGAGTATAGAGAATTTTTATTTCAAATGTCGTTGGGGCATGGAGCCTTCGAGGAAGACCAAGTTGGTAATGCAATTTAGAGGCGATAGTTTTACTAATTACTGGGGTCTATTATATCCTTGCATTACACGCGGGATTGCAAGTGAAGGCCAGGTTAAAAATAATCAAGCACGTTTGCCTCGTTCAGCATGGATTATGTTCAGCACTCCTCCTTTCACTTTATAAGATTTTATTTTGGTATTTTATCATATTCCATTTACATGATGATTCTAAATATAATATAAGACTTTAATTCAATTTTTTATATTTATTACTTTCTCATAAATTAATTTAACTTTTTTAACTTATTTAAATTAATTAATTAGTTTTTACGTTAATGTGGTTTTTGAAACTTATTCTCATTAATTCATTTCTATTTAACAAACATAGCCGTAGATTAAATGCTTACTCGTTCCACTAATGTTGAACTAAACTGCTACCTTCTCCTATTAAACTCATTATTTTATTTTTTGCCGTTATTTTTATTGCTTTGCTAGCAAACTGGCAGAAATAATATTACGAAGCCAATTTTCAAAAGCTTGTAAAATTCTATTTTTGTTGGTAAAATCAGATAATCGCAAATCCAGGAACTTGTTAAAGGAAAACGCTTGACAGGAAGGTTAATCCTGTGACTTGTCTGCTCGTCGCATACCCAGCATGGGTTGGGTTTATCGCATAATTTAACCGTGCCACTATTCTCTCGCTTGTGTTTTTCATGCGATTTTAGCCTAGCAAACGACTCTTCGGCCTGGAGAAAAACAACAGAGAGGGCAACCGATGAGGCTGGCTTCTAATTATTTTGATATTTATATTTAATATAAAATATAATGTAATTGATATAAATCTCAATCATAATAATATATCGTACACCTTATTTAATCAGAAACTATTCATTTATCTGACAAAAATAAAAGTATTTTATTAGATAACACTATATTTTGATAATCTGAATACACGCTTTCTTTTTCAAGTAATTCCATTCCTTGCCGTGGTGAAAAAGTGCAAAATCTACATTGGTCGAGGAGTCCCTAGCTAATATTTAGGCAGTTTAAATTGAGAGTTTTAACGCTGGGATTTGTCTCAGGACGCATCTGACTTAGGCGTGTTCTTTTTGCTATGTTTGTACTTCAAGCTCTCGCTTGCCTTCTTATTCGAAAAAAAATTGAGAGTTTTAACATTTACTTTTCAAATAATAAATTAAATTCTTTTAAAAAGTGACCACTTAAATTATTTCTAGTTAATATATATCAAATCTTATTCATTTTGCTTGTGAGTATAAGAATTAGTTGCATATAATCTTAATCTATTTTATCTCTTATATTTATTTATTTTGCTAAATGTTTCTATCAAAGATGGTTCTAATACAGACAATAAAAATATTTTTTAAAAAGACAATATTTATTATAAACAATTAAATTAATTAATTTTTTAAAATATATTTAGAGTTGTTATAGACTAAGGGGCTGTTTGAGTACCATGAAAAGTTTTTTTTTTAAAAACCATTTTTCAGAAATTGAGATAAATCTCTTTACGTATTTATTTTGTGTATTGTAAAAATATTTTTATAATTATAGTTTTGATTCCAAACACCCTAAGTTTTCATAAAAATATTGAAATTCGTGGTGATCATCTACTCCTTTAAAATAAGGTTGAGAAAATATATTTTTGGGTTTTATTTATAGGATACTAAAAGAAATTTCTTGCATAAATGTACAATTTTACTCTTAATTTATTATTATGTTAATATAATATATATTAAATAGAAAAAAAAATTTAAATTTTTTTTATTTTTATAAAATATACCATTAAAAATGACTTAAAAGAGTATGTAGGTTAATGCGCACAGGATAATTCCATTAGGTGGAACCAGCCGAGAGAGAAAAAGCCAAGGTGCTGCTGTGCTAAATCTACTGTCGTCTGACGAGCACGGCACGGGATAGTAGCAAAAATTTGAAAGCACAGCGAGTATAATTTTGTCGCGGTGGGAAATCTACTATGCTCGGCGATGAGAGCAAAGTATGGTGCCCCATTTTCGCCCTTCATGCTGTGACTCTCAGCTTCACACATTGTGTCCTCCATTTCCATTTGTTTTCTTGAGAAAGGGCTCATGTCTTTGCATTCAATCGCCCTAGAGTCAACTTCACTGCTACTCCTTTATTCAGAAAATGCCACCGCTGGAATTATGTTGCTCACAGGAACAATCTCGTCCTCCAGTTTTGTTCAAATTTAATTGCGATGCCGCCTCGTTCAATGTAGGCGGCTTGTTTCTCGAACCCACGATACCTGATTCCTTTACCCGTTTGATTTCGTCTATAATTCCTCCCGGTACTGCTTCTTGTTCGGTTTCTTCTGCGCACTATTCCCAGCAATCTGTAGTTTTTGGAGGTTTCCGGAGACCGAGGAAGACCTCGGCTACGGTTGGTGGTTGGTTTTTGTCGGCGAGCTTGAGAGGGGGTAAATTTGTTGGGGACCCCAAGGTAGATGCGGTGCAAAATGGAGATGAGAGCTCCGAGAAGGCTGCTTTGTGTGCCAACCCAGCTGCTGAGCAAGGAAAGTCACAGAAGGTTAGGGTGCGAGCCGGCAGTGCTATGAACGCCACCAAGCATCTATGGGCTGGTGCTATTGCTGCCATGGTTTCTAGGTATATATTTTTTTGTTGCAGCGTGCTTATCTTGAAAGTGGGCTTGGGCCATACTACTACGTTTGTTTTTCTCTCTAGTGCTGTTTTCAGTTTGGTGATTTGCTTACGATGATCTTTTCTATGCTCTTGCTTGTCACAACTCGCTCCAAAATTTATGTGGCGCAACCCTTTAGAAGGATATATTACCTTTTACAAGTGAAAATAGCTTTATTTTGAAGAAATTGATACATGTATATTGATGCAGTAAATGAATGAAATGATTGGTATAGACGGACCAATTCATGTCACTCATGTCGCATGCTTTTGGTGACACATGTCACATATAAATCAATGATCTTCACATGCTATTGCAAGCTCTGGGTGGCTGATGTTTTATACTTAATTACCCGATGATGTTATAACAATATCTTTCAGCATTATACATGGTTTAAGACCATCCCTTTTGACTCCAATTTGGATCTAATATAGCAACAGCGATGAAACATCAACAATTTTACTTGCTTAATTTGTATCAGATGCCAATCAAGTATACTGTTTTCACAAACAATAATGTAATAAACTTTTTCCCGTTGTTAAGTGTAGTGAATTTCAGTTGACGCCAACAATTGCTTGGCATTTTCGTCATGGCCTTTGTCTACGTATTTGAATGCCTACTTTTTGCATAACTTTTTTTTACGCTTTTATAACAATGCATTTGTCTTTATCAGAACCTGTGTTGCCCCACTTGAAAGACTTAAGCTGGAATACATAGTTCGTGGTGAACAGAAGAATATTTTTGAGCTTATTAAGACAATTGCGGCTTCTCAAGGATTGAGAGGCTTTTGGAAGGGGAACCTTGTTAATATTCTCCGAACAGCTCCATTCAAAGCAGTTAACTTTTGTGCTTATGATACATACAGAAAGCAGTTACTCAGATTGTCAGGAAATGAGGAAACTACCAATTTTGAGAGGTTTATTGCTGGTGCTGCAGCTGGAATCACTGCTACCATTATTTGCCTACCACTTGACACTGTATGTGGAAATCTTAAAATGTGGTCTTTGTTTTTCCCTTTACTGCCTCAACCAAAGCAACACGCACATATGTCCATTATGCTTTAATATTGATAAATCTGGAAATTCTTTATTGATGATTTTCTCAACCAGTTGGCTTTCAATTATTGCATATTGTAATACTGATCTGTTTGTGTGGTTGGAACGGATCAGCAACCATCAACGTGCTCAATATCCATCTGGTTTCCTGGTCTTGGTTTGAATGATTGTTGAAATAACTAAGCGCTTTTAACATTTCCTGGTTAAGCGAACATAGTTACTTCACTCAAAATATGAATGGTGCTTGTCAACTATATGCACCTTTCAGGTCCGAATGCTTCCATTAAGAGTGGTGATTTGAGCATGTTTTAGCTAATTAAACATGTTAACTTTTGTTGCAGTTCCACTTGCATGCAGGATTCAGTTGTAGAGTATGATAAATCACCTTGTGTCAAACTCTTACTCTTTACATCTTAGATAGAAGAATGCTAAGACCCTTAAAGTTCCTTTTTGAGAATAAGAAATCTTGAAAAATTTTGTTTTGTTAAAAGTTTCCTGGCAATGCCTTCATGGAGTCCTATTCACAGTGTAAGCTGGGCGTTGCTTAAGTGGTTCTTGCATACGTTCGTATTGATTCACGAAGATATGAGGCCACCACAATAAAGAACGTGGAAGGAAATTGTTGGCAGCTTTTCTGTTATTCTGATATTATTTTGAAAACGAATGAGAAGTAAAATTTGTTCCTGTTTTGCTGGTTTGTTCTTCTCTTCTTCTGTCTAGTTGACTGGTCTCTTTCAACTTAATTTTTTTTAATTATTTATTAAAAGTCAAATAAATAAGGAATAATATGATTGGCATAAATGCATAAAATGTGTGCATCTTTTATCTGCCATGGAAAAAATGGTGCATCATCGTTTCTGTTTGTTTGCTTCAACCTCATTGTGAGCTGTCAATGCAAGTATAGTAAAGTAGGTCTTCTAGTGAATCAAATTGTTTGCATTTTATTATTTTGCGCTGTAATTACTAGGAAGTCTTAACATTGTAGTGTCTTTTAGATTCGAACCAAGATAGTGGCACCTGGTGGGGAAGCCTTGGGTGGTGTAATTGGAGCTTTCCGCTACATGATTCGCACTGAAGGGTTCTTTTCTCTTTACAAGGGTTTAGTGCCCTCGATAATAAGTATGGCTCCTTCTGGAGCAGTTTTTTATGGAGTATATGATATACTGAAATCTGCATATCTGCATTCGCCCGAAGGAATGAGAAGGATCCAGAACATGCGTAAACAGGGGCAGGAATTGAATGCCTTCGACCAGCTTGAGTTGGGGCCAATAAGGACACTACTATATGGGGCTATTGCTGGTGCTTGTGCTGAGGCTACTACCTACCCGTTTGAAGTGGTAAGGAGGCAGCTTCAAATGCAAGTCCAATCCACAAAATTAAGTTCATTAGCAACTTGTATCAAGATTGTTGAGCGAGGAGGCGTTGCAGCTCTTTATGCTGGACTTATTCCCAGTTTATTACAGGCATGCATATCTTAACTTTGGATCTCTTCCTTTTTTCTTTCGTTGTTGTTGGTAAATTTAGCTGTGTGGATACCTCATTATAGTTCTTGAAAGAATTAAGATGATCATG
>NW_021634239.1:0-49535 GCF_004799145.2 Neltuma alba | reverse complement strand
AATACAATAAAACTTGAGACAATAATTAAATATAGATATAATGGGTTGGGGTTGGGGGAATGACAGATGGTGTTTGGATCGAGTGATATTGCTTCTGTTTCTTCACATGAAGTTGCTATTAATGCAAATACAATGTGAGTGTATTATAAAATATTGAAGGCATCACAAGCTGTGTCAGGTTGGTGAGAAACATGACCCCTTAAACTCACTGCCACTCTGTTTTGTGCATGTCATTCCTCTGTTTCTGCCTGTTTTAGCTCTATCTTCCCACGCTATTATTCTCTGCAAAATCCTCAGTCTTCACTGTAAATTAATGTTATATTGTTGCTTCTTCGTACGTACGTACTCTTGTGGTTTTGCTTTGTCCCTTTGGTTTATGTTCCTTGTCAGTCCACGCCTCGTTCCAGAATTATTAAATTCTTGGTTCACTTATTATTACATGAAAATTGAAACAAACCAACTTGTAGTGATGCTTTTTGACTATATATTGTTTAGCTAGGGGAGTTCAAATTGAGAGTGTAATTATGAGCTTTGAAACGGGCAAGAAGTGCAAATATGGGAACTGGTAATGATATACTCCTCCGGTTCTTAATATAGGACTCAATTTTTGAGTTGGTTTTGATCCTAAATATAAGACCCATTTCTTATATTTTTTAATTTTCTCTAAATTACCCCTATGGATACTCCCCCAACCACAATCAAGTAGAAGAGGGGGAGGGGGTATTAAGAAAGATGATTATGGTGTTTTAGGAAAAATGTGTCACTTTTCTTATAATTAACTAATTTACCTAACTTCCTTAATCTAATCAAATTAATTAAATGGATCTTATATTAAGGACCGGAAGAATATTTAATTCCAATGTTGCATGAAGTTAAAAGGTTAGGGGGTGGTTAAGTGGTTTCTTTCTCTTTTAACCAAGTCAATCACTGAACCCATGTGCCAAGCTGGTGGAAAAGGCTAAGCTTTTCCTTTTAAAAAAAGCCTTTTCATTTCTTATCGTTGAGAGGCTGCTTTTCACTTTTCTCTTTTCAGTTTGTCTTGGTATCTCTTAACAAACCCTGCCACCCAAATATGGATTACCAGATTCATTGTTAGCCATTAGGTGTACTTTTATTTCTATATAATATAAGCCATTCTTAGGGGGGGAAATTAACCATTTATTTCTTATAATTTTGTCTTAATTATAACTTAATCCCTAAATTTTAACTTAGTGCCATTTCAAATTCTATACTTTTGACCTGGTTAAAACTCAATCTTTATATATAATTTGGCCATTTAAAATATTAACCCAAAGTTAGAGAAAAAACAATTATAGTCCCTTATCATTTTATTTTTTTAATGTGCTAATCAACGTTTTAAATAGTTAAAATTACAATGAGTTACACCGAATTAAAAATTAGGAATTGAGTTACAACGAACTAAAATTTTATTAATTTCGCATTTTAAATATTATATATCTATTGACTCTCAATCGCTAACAATGTTATCAATCGTAGTAAAATTCTCTGTATATATATGCACCTATAATAAAACCTCTAGCAATTAAGTCTTATTTATGGTTAAGAAGAAGTCATAATATTTACTAGTTTTAGATTATAGAATTTGTAAATGTACAAAACTTACGTGGGCTTAAAAACCGGAATAAATGTCCCTTCGGGGACATCTGATAAAATTAGAACGATACAGAAAAGATTAGCATGGTCTCTACGCAAGAATAACATCACAAATCGAGAAAACCCGAATAAATGATAGAGTTGGAAGAAGTAAAGTTGAGATTACATTCCATGTTTCTTAATAAACAAGGAAACAGTAGTGATTATTTTATTATGAATAACTTTAATATTTAACTGGTATATATTTATTATGAATAATTTTTCTTGGTTTTCAATAAAAATTATTGTTCAAATTAATTAAATCATAAGGATTTCATTAAAATGATTTTTTTTTGCCTTACAAAGAAAAATATCAAAATAAAGCCAAGTAGAATATTCTTCAAGTAGATCTAGGAGTTAGGGTAAAAAATAGGTTTATTCTTGTATATTTAAGTTATTTTTTCAAATAAATTTTAATTGAATAAATTTAATCTAATTTAAAAAAAATTAAATATCTACATTTAAATAAATGCATAATTTTTGTCTCTTTATTAGAGGGGAAACGGAAAAAAAATACATAAATCATTATTAAATGAAAAATTCCACAAATTGAGGAATGAAATAGAATGATTTTGTTTTTGAAGGTTACAAGACTACACTCGAAGACCATTAGCAATGGCTTTGTTGGTTTCTAAATCAGTAGTTTCATAAACAGGAAGCTCTTCTCGGTACCTTGCAGTTCCTATAAGATGATCCAACTCAAACAAATCTGAACTCGAACAGCTCAAAGCATCGTCATCTTCATGAACCTCATGTTCATTATTACGACCATAAAACCCTCTGAAATTTAACTCGCCATTTGCTTGTTTTGCCTCTGCTCTGTTTTCCTTAGCCACTACAGAGCAGCTCTTCAACTTCTTCATTGAAGGGTTTCTTGAGAATTTCCGAACACTGTTTGGATCACTGTGGTACGGTTGGGAGTTTTCGTTCTCGCCTAGGGTCACACTAACTGGGTAAAATCTCACGCATCTTTTGACGCTGCCATTGTTGGGCTTCTGGCATTTAGGAGTTTTCCTCATGCACGAGAAGGAAGAAGCAGAGGAAGTGGATAAGCATGGTGATTTTGATTTTCTCTCAAGGCCAACATCTTCTACAGCTCCAACATAACACATCTTGGCCTTCTTCACATTCCCAGAATTGAAGATGGAGCTCAGGAAGCTAGCTATTCGACTTCCAGGTGAAATTGGCTGCTTCACCTTCTTTGGCTTCTCATGCTTCTGGGTCCTCTCGGATCTGAGCTTTGGCCTTAGTTTTCTGAAGCTGGCTTCTGTTTCTGAGAATGAAAATGCTGCACCACGAGAGCTACATTCCGATGAGCTTGAAGAAGAATTAAACAACATAGAACTCTGTTTCTCCATCCAATCCTCCATCATAACGGCTCGACGAAGATTCATCCTCACTTTCCCTCCTTTCTCCATATACACACTCTGTTTATAGGTGAAATTGCTCTTTTTCGAGACCCCCAGTTCAAGATCCTCACCAAGACTGGATTTTGACTCGTCGATCGAACGGTAAATTGCGTCAAGGAGGCTAGAGGAGAAAGACGGGGTTCTTCTTCTCTGTGGGAAAGATTCTGGGTCTCGCATGGATCTCTCAGTGCACATGTTTTTTCAAGCACAATTGAACAAAGAAGAAGAAGACAGAATTTATAAACACGAAGGAGAGAAGAAGGCAGAGAAGTTTAGTTTAAGAGAGGAAACGAGCTGTAATGTTGGAGACAGACAGTGTCAAAAGCTGCAACGGGAAATTAATTAATAAACAGAAGGCAAGAGGGTCATGTGAGAAAACAGAGAAAGAAAGAAAGAGAGAAAGCGTGTGAGATTTAGAAGAAGATGTGTGTGATACAGAGATCACGTTAAGGTGTTTTGTAAATGTAGAGCTTTAGGTTAACAAGGAAGAGAAGAAATATAAGACAAAGAGAGACAAAGAGAAATTGTTTAGAAAAAAAGGGTTTGAGAGGCAATGATGAAGAGGGTGATATGACAGTGTTGGATTTGAAGCGATGGAGGGAATTTTCTTTCGGAGGAAAAAAGGGGACAGGGGAAAGTGACTTCCGCGCGTGCGGCTTATCTTTTCAGAACTCACCCACCTTCATCGATGCTGGTAGCTGCTGGTGGCGTTTCAGCTTTATCATATATCAATGGCGTTTCTGAGTGAACACAGTTATTAAATTCTGTTTTTATGTCTACAGTAATTTAACAAGATTTAACAAATACCTTGTCACGTGGTTTCGTTTCTTCTGTCCGAATCATGTTCCTTTTGCCCTTCTATAGGGATGATTGGTTTAGCAAAGTTAGTTTTGGATAAAAGATGATAATTTTTTTTCACCGATGAAATAATAATTTTTTGTATTGTGGATCATATTATTAGCATTATTTTTTTGGAATTATTTTGAGAAAACAATCTTTTTATGTTTGATTCATCATGGATATAAATAAAAAGCGAGTGCATGAAAAATAGAGTAATTTTCATTTCAATATTTACTGTATTTTTATTTACCCAAAATACAGAAGTGCCATTTCTCATCACATTCACATTTTTCTCTTACTAGAATGAAAGAACTTAACGACAGGTATCCAAAAGATTCGAGATTACCAGATTAGTATTGGGCGGCTTTGCATAACACAACTGCCAGACGCCTAATTTACATGCTATTGTTTCCGAAGTTGGCTATTTTTTCCTATTTTTAAGGCCTCACTTAGAGAAAGGGGCATTTTGGGCCTCTCCTAGGCCCAATTACAAAGACAAGCATTGTTTGGGCTGACTACAGAGCCCAATATTAACTAATCCAGTTCTTGCCTCCTTTTCTGACTCAAAGGTTGCCCCTGGGAATAATAAGATTATAAGAATAAACGTCATTCTCAACGGGAAAGTTTAGACACGAATAGAGAAGTGGAAACAAAAAGCAATTGATAGATTCATTCATTCTTGTACCCAATATCTGATTTACTATAGAAATTTACACCCACCCGACTTTCATGTAACATAGCAATTGGCACCCTTATCCACCATTATGTGAAGGAAATAGCAAAAGGTAAATTTACCACATACATTCAAGAGAAAAATTGAACTGATCACACAAATATAGCTAGTGTGACGAGTTTATGTATGCGGCCTAAAACAGGAGAGGTGCCAAGAACACCTCTTGTGATATCTAATTTACCTATAATGGGATTTCTCTAGTATGGTAAGACAAGGTATGAAACAATTTCATAAGCAACACCACCTCCAGGCTCTGTGAAGTATTATTCCTCAATCTCACAAGTATTGTTCATGTATCCTGGCTCGATTCTCTTCCCACCATAATCTAGCATGCACCTCCCCAAATCTTTCTCGGCTGCACCACAAATGAGAAAATGCACGGAAATCAATTCTATATGGTTCTACATCAAAATGATTGAAATAAAATTTTCTAGTTACCAAGTGACGACAATCTGAAGCCTCAAACCCATAAAAGGATTTGAGAACACTTATGTCACCGGCTTTACAAGGCACATGCTCAAGTATAAAGGAGGATCCGCATTTTCAAAGAAATTTTAGTAGAGTTTAGTTTGCCAGAAAAGTTACCTAGCATCTGCATTATAACCGTTTTACGTATAATAAAGACCCGATATTGTATTTAAGTTCATCAACCAAACCAGTCAGAATTTTATGAGTTCCTCTCTTTATGACATAGATCCTCCTTAGGTATCTACACAATAATTTCTTCTATTTCTGATTCCTATTTTTCCCAATAGTTGGCGGCAAACATACCTGAATCTGACTCGTCTTAGCTCTCTTTTGCCGCCTGGTAATGTTCTGATGGTAAGATAAACCCCAGGTTCATCCTGTTCGACCCATTCAGTGTCTTGATCACTAGCATTGCTGATTGATATATCCCCTGAAGGATCAGCCTCCCTGGATGAGCTACTTCTGATAGAGGCGTCCATGGATGATGCTTCTGTCTTGGTCGTACTTATGGTGGAGACTTTAGGTGTTGAGTTAAGGCCACCCGATTCATGATGATGGCGAGATTGCATTGAAAGATGGTCAAAAGAATCCGATGACGAGTATCCCGTTCCCAACGCCGTTGGGTGATTTAGATTACGAGGTAATCGTTCTTTGGTTAATGGGGGTGTCACAGGGATATCTTCTGCTGATTCAAGCTTTGAGAGCTGTCACAACCACAAACCCATTAAATAAACAAAATGAAAACAACTTCTTTCAGCTGTCAATGCTTTCTTTGCCCGTGAAAAATAGAATAAAATGAATTGAAAACATTACAAAAATGCTTTGACCTCTTTAAGAAGGGAAACTTTTAGTAATATGAAAATGGCATAACTAGAAGGGGGGGGGGGGAAAAGATTGCACATAAACATTTGCTAGAGTCGCCGTTGCTCCTCTGTAAGTGCACAACTACCAAATGGAAGAAATATTACTGAGCGATACATGCGCCACACGTCTGTAACCATTTGCTCCAAGCAAATTTAGCTAGAAATTACTGAGTAGTATGATCACATGTCTAAGATATACATAAATCCAGAGTTTACCTCATCTTCAGATCTTGGTGGTGTTGGAAGAGGGAAGGCTTGGCGATTAAGCTTCTGAATGTTGTAAAGTTCCTTGACCCTTTCATAGTTCTCTGCCCACCATTTTTGCGCCTGCCATTTATTATACATTTCCCGACTGTACATAGAAAATAAGCCAAAACTCAATTCACTGCCAATGACTCTTAAGTCCTTAATCCTAATGACATTTTATAATTTATAACTGAAGTACTTGAGCATAGCACAAAGCATCTGCATTTTATGATTACTTCCCCTACCTCACCCTTATCTCTAATTCTTTCATTTAAGAAAATAATTAAACTTTCATTTCTGGTGCACTGCTGCACGCTACTAAGGCATTTGCTAAGGGCATGTTTAGATTACCCTTTTTAACGGCAAAAGTGTCTTGGAAATGATGAAATTGAGGTTGCAAACTGAGTTAGACAAAAAATTTTGTTTGGCTGAACTAACTTTTCCAACCAACTTCTGGCCTCCAACCTCAGTTGGACACAACGGAAGAAAATTTGACTTTTCAAACTGCAGTTTTAAACGATAATCATTAAAAATGAGCATCTTAGATTTACCCTCACATTGTCCCCTCTACCTCATCTCTTTTGTTAGCATAATAAGCTTTTATTCAGACCAAATAAATTTTAATTTATATTTATGTTTGTCCATTATATATATTTAATTAATTATCTACAATGTGTTTTCAAATTTTTCTCCATAGCAAATATTTTATTTTATAATTTCACAAATAAACTATTTATATTTTATCATAATAATTTTATGTATTTTTTAAAACTATTATCACATTAAAAATATAAAATTTCAAACACTACTATTTAATAAAGTTCATGCCATTTTCAGTCATTTTACAACTAAATTAACTTTTTTATTAATCATCCAAATAACTTTTAACTTTTTCAACTGATTTTTTAAAAGTATTTATCTAAACATACCATAATTGACTTTTACTCTAACTTCAGTTACAAAAGTCAATTAAGCTAGAAGTCAGTTTTGTCCAACACCAATCCAAACATTCTCTAAGACTGTTTTGGTTTTAGTTAGTCGAGCCTAATAAAAACTGAAAATGATCAATAACTTTGTTTTTTATTATGTCTCTTAAGAATTAAACACTAGGACACAGCACGGAAACCCCAACACAGGTGGACCCTAAAACAATGTTCACGGCTACACGCAATTGGATGCCAAAACTCTCCAAGATACTGGCCCAAAATTTAACCCAACCTAATCGAGTTCGTTGTTAGGCCCGACTAAATCAAGTTTTTTTTTTAATAGGCACAGATATACTTCTATTAAAAGCAAATACTGCTGGACACCAAATGTGATACTTTTTCCAATAGGAATTCAGATCTTGATTTGTGACGTTGTGTCAAACTAGTCTCCTTCACTAGACTCGGCCCTCGTTAGTTTCCAACTGAATCAAGTTGGCCGCCTTACCAACATTTTTGTGTTGCCCGTGTTGCTTGAGCGGCTCTTGTGATGAATATGGATCCTCTGAAGCTGAGATCCATGGATTTGCTGAAATTTACTTATTATGGAATGTTTTTAACATTTTAAGGAAAATGAAAAAAAAAATCTAAAACAACAAACTTAAAAGAAATTTATGGGTCTTCAATCACAGGATTTATATTGTCTTGTGATAGCTCCAAAGTTTCAATTATGACTATAATGTTATTTTTTTGCTTCATATTAACTGTATTATTATGTGTGTTATGCTTGACACACTTTTAAGAAGTTCTTAACGCTGTTTTCAATAATGGCGAGCCACTCAAGTGGATACTTTTTGACAAAGTATACTCAAATGAATAATTGCAGAACTGGGTCAGGCGGTGCATGGAATAAAGCAGTTCTGAGGCCAACATTTGACCTTGGCTGGGGGGTTTGTCTAAGCAATCAAAACATGGTGGGTCCAAAATTAATTAATATTAACCACACCACTAAACTCACCTAAACATAAAATGATTTCGATGACGAACAGGATTTAATAATATATGGCTAAAAATCGTCAATCTCTGTTCGTATTATATGGGATTGCACCACAAGTCACCAAGTAGGACCAGCAACATATGCAGACTCTCTTTGAGCTTCAATCATACAATAAGTTAAATAAAAATATGGCAAACAACCCTCTTTTAAGTTATGCTTCTCAATCTGTGTTTGGTGCCCACCAAACAAGAGTTCACTTTTGTCATGTATACAGTTTCTGAGTGGCCGATGATGAGGGCATTCCTCAGCATAGCGCACATATAAGATGACAAATACTAAAGCTAAAGCTTTTTGTACAAACTTAATCAGCTGACTCCTGGCAGATTAAGCATATAAACAGCAGCTGGCCGCGGACAACACTTATCAAGAGTAAAATTTATTTGAAAATTTGATAATTTTATATATTCGAACTAAAAATGAAGAAAGGTAAATCAAACAAATAATAGATTTCTTTCTACATGGAAGCTTTAGAGATCTCTCAAAATTTCGTTAGCGTGAATATATATAGCTTTTGTTTATTGGTTTAGTTAATACTAAAGTTCCTGTCATGACAAGATCACAAGACAAGAATTTCCTCCCACCAGACAACAAAGACGGGTTAGAGGACCTAATAAAATCAACACTGGCCCACCGCCAATAAACAGGCCACAGTAAGCTCTCCTTTTGAACTTTCTTTTATTGCTTTATGGGAAGGGCGTGAAATTACAAGGGAATGGGGTCCCCTACTTAAGCCCTTTCACATTTATGGAATAGGATTTGGACTTTGGATGCTATGACGGAAGGGTCATGCTACTTTGTTTAAGAAAGAGAGAAAGTTTTAAAGAATTTTCACTTCATAAAGAGATGTCAATTCAATGATTCCTTGATTTATTGATACAGTGCTGATTGTTTTTATTTTGATTATCTTGCGACATTACTCCAACAAAATGGGCTGTGAATGGCCAGGCGTAAATCATTGCTTATCCTACGCCATCATAGAGGAAAATTTTTATTTTTTATAGAGCTACTTTTACATTTCCCAGTGAAAATACAATGTATATTAGTCTCGTAATAATAATTTTAATAAACAAGTATATGATTATTTTTTTAAATATATTATACATTCATCTTGTTTCAATTTAAAAAAAAAAGTCATTCATGTTATTCATTTTTTGTTACATTATGAGATTTTAAATCGGTAGCCTCTATTAGGCTCTACTCTAACTTTATCAATTGAAATATAGAAGTAGCCCAAAGTGGGGACATACTATATTTTAAAATGAAAAATTCATCAGGGCTATAATAGGACAATCAGGCATATATTAAGGTAATACTATCTTCGATCCTAATTATAAGACCCAATTGACTAATTTGAAGAGATTAAGGAAAGAAATTAAGTTAATTATTTGTAATAAATAGGTGTTGTCTTTCTCAAAATATCCTTACTAATCAACTATATTAGCTAGAACTACAATTATTAGAAGGACTACCTTGGAAAAAATACATAAATATGAGAGACAAAGTGAATTGGGGTCTTGTATCTAGGACCAAAATAAAAGTCAAATAGGGTCTTATATTAAGGACCGGAGGTAGTACTTCACATTATTAATATAAAAATTCATTTGACTTTTATTCCGGTCTTAAATATAAGATTTTAATTCATTTTGTCTCTCATATTTATTTATTTTTTAAAATAATCTTTACAATAATGATAGTTTTAGCCAAGACACTTGATTAGTAAAGATATTTTAAGAAGATGACACATATTTATTACAAATAACTAATTTAACTTATTTTTTTAATCTATTTAAATTAATCAACTAATTTTTATATTTAAAATCGGTATGAACCACTAATCCTAAATCAAGGATCACCTAAAACTTGGCTGTCCATGCACCATTAGTGATGTGAGACAAATTGACAGTTCACCGTAGGAAAAGGCACTCATAGTCATTATCATCACATCACTGTTAGTTTGGTACAGCAGGGTCCAATTCCATATGTCCACCTTGACCAAAACTGTCACGAACAGTCACCGTCCGATCAAAACTAAAACGGCACCTAAAGAAATAATACGACGCCTAGTGTCCCCCCCTTATGAGTAGGAATTGGAGGCGTACCTGAACCGGATTCGCTTCAAATCATTCCCTCCGCTCGGAAGTGATACAAAGGTGATTAATACGCCGGGCTCCACCTGCGCCACCCACTCCTTAGGTTCGTTCTCTTCGACGAACAGCACCACCGGTTCCACCCGCCGTCCACTGGCAGAGTTCGGCGTCCCCTCCCCACTCGAAATCCCCTTCAGCCTCGCTTCCATCTCCTTTCCCCATGTCCTCGTCGTTGTCGAGCTTGAGCTCGCCGTTCGTCTGTAGGACCATCGGAACCGATCCGAGTCCGCGTCTGACTCAGTACTGGTTCTCAGTCGATTCTGTGTCTGTGGTCCGGTGCAGGGGGCGCAATGCTTGTAAGCTCCGGATGCCTTCAACGCCATATCCTTGAGCTAAACGAAACATAGAGATTTCAATTTGATACTTCAATCGGACGAAACTTCTAATTGAAACCACAGAAGAAGAATTTAAGTACCTGAGAAGTGAGGGATTTGGTAGCTTGACTCTTGGCGGCGCTTGGGTTAGTAGAATCGGAATCATCGGGCTGATTCAGTGACTCATGCCCGAGTTTCTTTGGACGAGCTATGCATGTAAGCATTTCTGCTGCTTAATCAAAGTTCGTCAATCTCTGCAAAGTTAACTCGTAGAAAATAAAACTCAGATTTTATACTAGCTAATTTATACGGTTCCGCATTGCAAGAAGTACCTCCCAATCGAAATAGAGCGCACCCTGAAAGCGCAAGCCAGAACAAAAATTTGGAAGTTGAGGATAAAATTGAGGAGGATCAGGTGCTTCGATAATGAACTTGAGAAAACAGAGGATCTAGGAGTATGCGCCACGAACGTCAAACTTCAATTACGAAAGCAAAGAATCCCTGGAAAAACAGAAAACATACCGAATATAAAAAATGGAGGGAGATCGATTTTGAATGATTGGAGGAAAAGAAAAGGGAAAGGGAAAGAGATACCATCTGGTCGGGGATCATGGCGAATTCTAGTGGCAAATCTGCAAAAATGCCCAGTGATGGTTGTAGACTGTATTGTTTCATTTTCATTTCAAGAAACTGCGTACTGTATTTCTCGTGCCTTTCGGTTACCCCTTACCGGATGCTAACCGGTTATTGGACCCTCCGCGAAGCTTTGGATACTTGTTTGCCCAATGGCGAAGCAAGTAAAAGAATGACTCCGCCATTTATTGTGATTGGGCTTGGCCCATTGGGCGTAGATATTGATCCAGTTCAGGCCCAATATACCATTAATTGAAGAGGACCCAAGCTTAAACGGGTTTTAACCCCTTAACCGAGTGGAGAAGAGCGTGCTCACAATATATTAGATGATTAGTTGAAATTCAAAATGATATCGTGTGTTTGTAACTTATATGTTATAGGTAAATAATTTAAAATATTTATAGAGAAAAATTCCCTTTTTGATAAATTGAGTTTCAAGTATATCAGATAGATTTTGAGTTAATAATTCATTGATTGTATTGGAAACTTAAGAAGTAGGATGAAAACATTATCTACATTAGGGGGTGTGCATGGACCAGACTAGATCGGATTTGTTATCAACTCAAAATCTGGTTCAGTAAAGACCTCGGGCTGAAAAAGACAGCCTAAGGTCTGGTCCAGTCCAGTACCAACTCGAGGTCGGGTTGGACTGGACTTAATCCTCTAGATTGCCTAGACCAGTCCAGGACTGTCCAGGACCTAAATTTAATTTTCTTTTAAATTTTTTTTCTTTAATAGGAGGCAAGATTGTAACTTACTATATAAAATTTTACATATATTTTAATCCAAAGTTCATCAAATTTGATCATTCCCTTTCAATTTCCCAATAATGCCATGTTTTATTAATTAATCCTAATTAATATAGATCTTGTATTGTAGAAAATATATACGCATACTCTTAGGAAGTTAATAGATAAATCTTGATTATTTAAATAGACAAAAAACTTATATAGAAAAATTAAATCAAATTAAAATTATATAAATAATAATTGAAAAAAAAGGGCTAGACTGGACTGGACCAACTGGCCTGAGGGGCCAGTCCCTAATCCAGTCCAGCCCGATGAGACTAGTTCGGTCCAATCTGGTTTTAGACTAATTTTTTCTAAACCGGGTTTGCTCGGGTTGGACCGAACCATACCGGACTACTGGGTTTTTGCACAACCCTAATCTAAATGAATGGAATCACTTTTGAAAATCTCCATAAAATTACTATTCCCTTCACTTGTTATTATTACAAGGTATTTTAAACTAGCTCATATGGGTCAATGCAATTAGTCAACATTCCGGAGTCATTCTAATATTTTCAAGTATAGTAGTACTCCTCCGGTCCTAATTATAAGACCCAATTGACTTATTTGAGGAGATTAAGGAAGTAAATTAAGTTGGTTATTTATAACAAATAAGTGTTGTCATTCCTAAAATATCCTTGCTAATTAAGTATATTGGCTAAAACTATCATTATTAGAAGGATTATCTTGGAAAAAAATGCATAAATATAAGAGACAAAATGGATTGGGGTCTTATAATTAGGACCAAATAAAAAGTCAAATGGAGTCTTATAATAAGGACCGGAGGAGTATCATTCATTGCATACGGTTGACTTTTTAAACGACAAATGAACACAATTAATGGTTCAATCATGTAGATTGTTTATTTATGGAGGATATTTCAGAGATAATCATATCAATTACTTTTAATTGCATTTCATAAAATGCCTTATTAATTAAAACATAATAACTTTCAACAATATGCTTTACAATATGTCCAACATTAAGGTCATGTTTAGTATGAAGTAATGAAAATGACAGGTAAAAATTGTGATTGGGATTACGTGGTATTTTCCAATTTCATATGCGGGTTTGTCAAGTCACAAGTAACCACTCATTCTAAACACTATAACCCCAATCATCATCTCTTATTCTCAACATCGCATATCAAATGGGATCTAAATATGAGCCATGCGCTTGGAGGATAGTTTTCATAGACCTGAAGTTATCTTTTGTATTTACATTCTATTTGAACCGAAGCACCATGTCTAAATGGTGATAATGAGCCATCTGTTGTAATCAATACCTGCCGGCTGCCACTTGTACAATTAGGCATACACTTTTGGGACAGTCATTGTACTCACTAATAATTAATAAATATACAATATCCTTGGAAACTAAAGCCGATAATAATAAATGTAATTTCATTGATCGATTAATCACAGGAAACAAATCCAAAGTAGTAATAGGAGCAACTCCATTGAAACTTGAGCCGTGTGCATGGAAGCATCAGAAACAGGACTAGGTGAAGGATATGGAGAAAGTGCCCCAAATGGCATTATTGCGGGATTTAAACTTATGGATGGCCAAGGAGATGCCGCATTATAAGTCAAATTTTCTGCATAAAAATTGATATTTAAATAGCCATAATCAGAAATTCTGAAACCTCTCTTGATGATATTACACGTACACACACACATGAAGATGATACATATGTCTATATATATCATGAGTGAACTTACCGGGGCACTTGAGATAAGAAGATTTCGACACACTGCAATAATACAATCAACACACAAATTAGCTCTAATATAATATTGTTATAACATAATCTCAAATTTCATTGGGTTGTTTTCTTGGTTGAGTTGTTGGAGTGATGCAATATACTACCTCCTGTTCTAATTATAAGACTCCATTTATATTATTCCTCCGGTTCTTAATATAAGATCTAATTGTTAAATTGATTTTGGTCCTAAATATAAGATCTATTTCTCATATTTATCAATTTTTTTAAATTACTTTTACGGATATTTCTTCAACCATAATGAAGTAGAAGATGGGAGAAGGATATTAAGGAAGATGATTATAGTGTTTTAGAAAAAACATGTTATATTTTTTATAATTAACTAACTTAACTAAATTTTTTAATCTAATCAAATTAGTTAATATTAAGGACTGGATGAGTATTATTTATCAATTACACAGCATGCACTTTAATTTATATACGACTTCTGGTTCTAATTATAAAATCTCGTTTATAAACTATATTGTTACTGGTCCTTATCACAGTTCAATCCCGTTTTAAGTTTTAGTCATTCAAATTATGAGTGATCCCTATAGTTTTCATAAAAATTTTGTTCGAGTTTAGATTTAGAGATCAAGATCAAAACTCATTAAAAGAATAGAAACCATTAGTTAAACTAAAAACTCATTAAAATAATAGGAACCATTAGTTAAACTAAGATAAAAAAATAATGAAACTATAAGGACTAAAATTAATAATTTAAGATTACAGAAATCAAAACTAAAGTTTATTCAGAGACTATGAAAAATAACAATGTGTATTAGGCAGGACGGTACCTTCTGAGAATCTTGCCGCCTCTATGGCCACGATAAAGACACTGAGTGACATTGCAGCCAGGTTTGAAATAAGTGACATGTTGGTCGCCAATTACAAGATTGGATTCTTTGCACTGTAAGTTGAAGCAAGGAACTGGTAGACCAGATGGGTAACATTGCAGCCTATAGATATATACATGCCACAAAGAGAAGGCAATCATAAAACATATGTACGTCCAACTTTTAATATAAGATCTAGTTAAAACATTTAATGAGTAAAAACATGGAAACTAAAGTGGAATATATATATGTATGTATGTAATGACCTGAGATCAGTGGGGTTACAGGAGCATTTGATGCAGCGAGAGGCAGTGAGAGCGTAGGAGCCATTAGGGACGATGAGAGACTCGTTGTACCAATTCAGTGTTGCTGAAGAACATGCTGCAAATGCAAACCACGGTACAAGTCTACACCATATAATTACATATGAATCTACGTGTACTTCATCAAAACATTAATTCACTATAATAAACTCCTTTATTGTAATAGACTAGTCATATTTATATTTGTTTTTACAATAATATTATGATAATCTTTTTTTTTAAATGTAACTTAGTACAGTATAGTTATATAACATGAAAATAAAATTCAGAGATGTCTTCGGTAAAGTTGTTATTAGCTTAATTATTCTAGTCATTTCATATAGAAGCTTGATAGTTATATACTCCTCCGGTCCTTATTATAAGACCCCATTTGACTTTTTATTTGGTCCTAATTATAAGACCCTAATCCATTTTGTCTATTATATTTATGCATTTTTTTCCAAGATAATCCTTCTAATAATGATAGTTTTAGCCAATATACTTAATTAGCAAAGATATTTTAGGAATGACAACACTTATTTATTATAAATAACCAACTTAACTTACTTCCTTAATCTCCTCAAATAAGTCAATTGGGTCTTATAATTAGGACCGGAGGAGTAATTTATAATTTATTTTGTTTTTTTATAAGATATTTTGTACTCTTCCGGTTCTTAATAAGACTTAATTAACTAATTTAAGTAGATAAATGATGCTAGTTAAATTAGTTAATATGACATGTTTTTTTCTACACCATCCTTAGTGTTTTTCTCAATTCTTTCATTTACTCTCCTACTTGATTATTGTTAAGAGAATATCAATGAGATTAATTTTAAAAAAATTAATAAATATATAAAATAAATCTTACATGTAAAATAATAC
Source organism: Neltuma alba (assembly GCF_004799145.2). NCBI lineage: Eukaryota > Viridiplantae > Streptophyta > Magnoliopsida > Fabales > Fabaceae > Neltuma > Neltuma alba. Next base: position 33,679 of record NW_021634239.1, on the reverse strand, counting down.
TCTTCCGGTCCTAAATATAAAACCCTTTTACACACTAATATAAGAGTCTTATATTTAGGACCGGAGGAGTATCAACTTACTATTTAGATTCTGCGTTAAGTACCCAAGGAATGTGATGCTAGGAAGAAGTTTTTTTTTTTTTATACAAAGGAAGAAGTTTTAATGCGTCAATGGTTGTCAGTTTTGTTTTTTAAGTAGAAATGGTTGTCAGGTTTTTTGGACCGAATGATAGTAGATTATTTGGTCGGAGAAAAAAGGATAGTAGAGTCAAGACCACATTAACTATTCAGTCCAAAAAATAAAAGTCCACATTAACTAAACTTGACCGAAATTCTATAACGACCAGTGAGGAGAGAGTTTTTTTTATCCTCGTAAGAAGCAGTAAAATCAATTATTAAACAGTGCCTTTAAACTTATCTGGCATTTTTGTAAATTTCAAATACTCATTTAAATTTTCAATATTTCAGGAGAATTTAATTGGGAAAATTCTAAAAAAATAATTGTTGAAATCAATATTGGATAATACACTCGTAAAAAAAATAACTACACTCGAAAACAAATAACAACACATTTTTATAGTAATTTTTTATTTAAAATTTTAAAATTTACTAGTCATTTTTAGAGATTTTCCTAATTTAATTCTCTTTTTCTCAAAATTATTTATATTTTTGCAATAGATTTTATAGCCATGTAGATCCAAAGGCCAGAGTCCCCACCACCCCATGCACATCTGCAGGTCTGCAACAACTCTTCCAATTTCGGCTTCAAGTGCTCAACCCCCCAAACTACGTTTTATTAATTCTATATTTAATACTCCTCCGGTCTTAATTATAAGACCCAATTGATTTATTTGAGGAGATTAAGAAAGTAAGTTAAGTTGGTTATTTATAATAAATAAGTGTTGTCATTCCTAAAATATCCTTGCTAATTAAGTATATTGGCTAAAACTATCATTATTAGAAGAATTATCTTGGAAAAAAATGCATAAATATAAGAGACAAAATGGATTGGGTCTTATAATTAGGACCAAATAAAAAGTCAAATTGGGTCTTATAATAAGGACCGGAGGAGTATAAAAGTTAGTTAACTAATTTAAATAAATTAAAAAATTAGTTAAATCAGTTATTTATAATAAATGTGTGGTCTTCTCTAAAATATCCTTACGAATCAAATGAATTAATTAGAACTACTATTACTACAAGAACTAACTAAGAAAAAATAGATAAATATAAGAGATAAAATATATTTTTTATATTTAAGATCAAAATAAAAATCAAACTAACTCTTATATTTAGAACCGAAAAATAGTAGTAATTTTGATTTTATATTCTAAATAAATTCTAATAAGTAATAATAATAACTATTTTCTGTTCTGATAAATTCTAGTATTATATTTAGGCCAAAAATATATTTTAAAATTGGACCAGCCATGAGGCCATGAGAAGGCAATGACAATGCCCGAATGCAGCAAGCATTTAAACTCTTGCCCTTATTTCTTCTAATTTCCTTTTTTGCCGTTATATTTCTTATACTTTTTTCTTTATTAAAAAATTCTTGCTGCAGAAGACACCGTACCCACAAAAAAGAAAGTACCCAAAATGACAAAAGACAAAGTACAAACCAACCTGCAATGGGAACGGCAATGATATCTCCCGGTTCGACGGTGGCGTGACCCAATCCATTGATAGCTTCCAAATCCGACACTGTCGTTTTGGAACCCGACGCTATGCTCCTTAAGCTCTCTCCCTCTCTCACCACATACGACATATAGACTGTCGTTTCGCCGTTCCTCACGTTACTCAAGCACGTGCACGGCAACGGTATCACCAACCTCCCTCCGTTCGTTAAACGATTCGTCGCATTGATGCTGTTCACCGTCGCTAACTGGTCCGCGCTCACCAGCCCGCCGAATCCCTCCGATATGGTCTCCAGTGTGTCCGATGCTTGCACCGTGTAGTTCGTGGACATAGATCTTCGGATTCCGTCTACGCAAGGGCACGACGTGGGGATCTTCACGACGGATTTGGATCTGATGATCTGATCGGAGAGTTTCTGTGATATCGGGAAGATGGAATTAGCCGCGAGGACGTCGGAGACATTGACCTGGAAGCGCGAGGCGATTTCAGAGAGCTTGGAGTCCCAGGGAACGACGAAGGAGAGAAGAGAAAAGCAGGAGTCTGAGGAAGAGCAGGGTTCGATGATGGATTTTGTTTGAACGAGGCAGATAATGCTGAAGAGCGCAAGTCCCAAGAGAAACTGGATATGGCTCCTCATGTTTGTTTATTTGGCGAGAATGTGGAGGAAAAAAGAGATCACGGTGAGTGTTTGATGATTGTTCTTATTTCCTGTGAGTAAATTTGAGGAAGACTGGGTAGGTAGATATGCACATGGATATGCTGGTGAATTTTTGGAAGCTTGTGTGCATAGAATGTTTCTGGTTTGAAGAGACGATGAGTGATGATATAGCATGCAAGAATGGGATTCTGGTAGTGAGTAATTGCTAGCAACCTACCAGTCATTTAAGATGAGATAGATTATAGAACCTGCATTTACGCAAAACAATTCGAGCTAGTCACATTACTAAGTTTACTGTTACTGGGGCATAAGAAACTGTGACTGTAGTTTATCAAGGACAGACAAAACCCACCTCTGGCAATCATAGACCAGACTGATTTTCAAGTTGGACATTCATAGATTTTCTCATTTGAAAATTTGATTTCAATGAAGGCTGATATATTAGCTTTGTATAGTTTTCATTTGATTCCTAGTTAGATTGGACAATGGTATGGTAAAATAGTATAGAATTGACTGATTTTGGGAATCGCCCAGATCAACCAAGGACAAAACCCCCCAGTTTAAAAGGGGGAAAAATGACAAAACCCTCCATTTTGGAAATCATGGACTAGACTGATTTTCAGTACGAATGAATAACTGGTTTTCAAGTTGAACATTCATCGATTTCCTCGGTTTAAAATTTTGATTTTTAGGCCTATATGCTAATGGTACTATTTTTGTCCGATACTTGGTGTTAGATATAGGTTAGATAATTACCTGTTTAGATAATAATCTGTCCAACTATTGTACATCCCAATTTTATTGAGAGATCATATAATATCTATTCTGCATTTTTTTTACATTTATAAACTTGAATGCAGAGAATGTATTTGAATGAAAAATCCGAAAAGGTAAATCATGAATGAGTGTGAGCATGTTATATGTAACTCCGCACAAATTTGCATTTTCTTGTGCTGCCCTTTCTTCAAATGCATTGATACATAATTAGGGAAAATCCAACTTACATAATAACATGATTCAATATGTGTGCGTGTCTTACTTTAATTGTAGTTAACAATTAAAAGTGTAAAGCATAGGATATTATTGAGATTCATGAATCATGACAGAAGGATTTAGTGAGAAATTATTTGCAATGACACACCTATGGAACTTTGTAATAATTCTCCCTATCATTTATAATTTTATAATTTTACAGAAATCTTTTCCAATAAAAAAAATTTGGTAAGCAAGGACAGGTGCAAAGGGGGGGCCTCTTAAAGAGAGGCAGAGGGTGACCAGACGGGGATATGGCCCCCCCCTTTCCCAAATAGACAATGCAGAAAATAGGGAAGAAGGCGAGATCTGAGATGAGTCGAAGATTTTGTTATTTTAAGGCTGAAAGGATAGAGAAGAAGAGAGGGATGAAGATGGACGGTGTAGAGAAAGAAGCATTCCAAACGAAAAGAAGATGCATTTCTTGTAACTTTATTGCATTTCAAGTAAATTTGGGTGAAAAGTCAGTTTAAAATCTTAAACATGCAAGGAGTAATTGGTATGATAAAAAATATATATATATATGTAATGAAACAACGTCATTTCCCAACTTTTAAAAACTATTATACGGCTAATCCCATGAAAAATATTATTTAAGTGAAAAAAATATCTCGTTAATTTGCCTCCCAAATCATAATGAGAGTAAGCATCTTATATGAACGCAACAATTAAGCATGTTCATTGTCAGTCACAGCAGAAAACAGAATGTTAACAGAGTCCGGAGCCAAATTGCTTCATTAAGTATTATAGTACTTTAGAATACCAATTCCACCTTATGAGATATTTTAATGGCAAAAATGCACTTTAACAATGCTTTTAAATATGCATAAATATCTCATTTACCAAAATTTTTTTCTTTGTTATATTTTTTTTTGCCAGAGTTTTTTTCCTTCAAAAAAAATTATAATGAGATCCAAAAAAAAATATTATAAAATAAGTCTAAAAAATTATCATTTCTTATCTTGAAATTTGTTATTACAGGTTGTTTAGATTATTATTTAGGTTTTTTAGTAATTATTTTTTCCCTGTTATAATATACTTTGCATTTTTCATTAAAACATCGACCAAGAAAATTTATTAAAAATAGTAACGATCCAGTTATTTTTTTTAATCAAAGTAAAATTACACACACTTTTGGGTAATTTCTAAAATATTTATTTTATATAATTGGAAGCATTATTTACTGTCAACGACCCTAATTGTGGACTCTTGACCAACGTCGGAGCTCGCCGTGCCTGTGAACTTCATCTCGTGCCACCGTGGACCTCATCGGGAAGCCTGAAGAGATAGGGGCTTTTCATTGAGAAAAAGAATCACCGCAATAGCATTGGCTTTGAAACCAAGGAATTGCAATCGGGGAACCTGGTGTCCTTCCTATGTTTCTGTGACCGTTCGACAAGATTAGAAGTTAAATTATCCTAATTCGGAGTCATTATCCTATTATAGCGGCAGGATGACGAATCCCAATCGCGAAAGGCCAAAACCGGAAATTTCAAACGCCAGTCATTTGGCGAAGCGGAGGATGTCTTCTCAAATGGAATCTTCTAGCACTCACATGAAGAAGCGGCGGTTGTTCCTGAAGTCGGAGCCTGTAACCCGAAACCCTAGGCCTAATCGGAGCTTGCACACTTCGAATCAATTCAAAGCCTTCCGTTCTTCCTCTCGAGGTCGTAGAAAGAAAATGGCAAGAAAATCCAATAACGAGGTGTCTTCTCGGAGATGGGTTTTTTCTTCCGAAGATCATTTTAACAATAAGGGTAAGGAATCGACAGATAGCTTTTTGGAAGAAAAAATTGGAGGATAAGTGCGTGAATTCTGATTTCCTCTTAAACGTTGCCTCTGGATTTATGTTCACGTACTGCGTTGAAAGTGAAGAGGGAAAAGGGAGAGTTAGTGCTGTGTGATTGACATTTTAAGATAAACACTAGAGGATGCGTGGCAATATATTGATGAGATTGTATCGGGTAGTGGTACTATTTTATGTTGATCCGGTGATCTTTCTTCTCAACCCTTTCCTTTTCTTGCAGATAAGATTGTGGTTGTGTCATACAATATCCTCGGTGTTGAAAATGCGTTAAAGCATCCGGATTTGTATTCTAATATCCCACATCGTTTTTTGGAGTGGGACCGTCGGAAATTACTTATACGTGAGGAGGTTTATAACTACAATGCTGGCATAATATGTTTCCAGGTAGTTTATTATCAGCATCTGTTTTGCACGGCATGCTGTACATGTTAGAATTTCAACATCTCACTACCCGCAAGAAGCTTAGAAAAATTAAAAATGGAATTAACAGACATCAGCATAGTTGACTTTTCTTCCCTATTGTATCTATGAAGATCTATGTTATTGTTGATACATAATAGAATAGGATCGATTCTTGTTTATCAAAGACTGCATCCTGATGACCTTCTATATGGCTTCAGGAGGTTGATCGCTTTGATAACTTGGATAATCTTCTCCAAAATGATGGCTTTAAAGGTGTTTACAAGGTATTATACGGTAGTGTTTGTGTAAACATCAATTTTTTATGGTCCAAAATGAGTTTATTAGCTCACATGGATTAGCATTATTAATCATCAGGCTCGCACAGGGGAAGCATATGACGGGTGTGCTGTATTCTGGAAAGACAAATTGTGGGTTTCCATTACCCCTAAGTGATTAATGTTGCTAAGTTTTTGCTTATTCTACTAACTCGTCCTGTATATAACATTTCCTACCCTTTTTTTCTCTTTCTGGTAATTACCATTGCCTAATCTTTGCCAATGAATACTGGGCAGACAGGCAGTCTAAATATCCTTCTATATTTTAATGTGGGTGGAAATAAAAATGTACTAATTCTGGCACATAGTATATACGGGCATTCCTTCTCATGTTATTTGTGTATCATATTCTTCTTTGTTTGCTTCTCTATTGCTATTGTTTGCCCTCTCTGTCACTTTGCTAATTCAGGCTAGGCCATATTTTGAAAACAGATTTACCCTTTTGCATGAAGAAGACATAGAGTTCCAACAGTTTGGCCTTCGTAACAATGTTGCCCAGCTTTGCATTTTTGAGGTATTTAGGATTTGATTCATTATTAATTTTGGTTTCTCTTATCTCTGTTATGGGTTTGATCTGTTCTCTTATTGACACAATCTATGTGATCACATTATTACACTAATTTACCAATATTTCCCATAACTTAGTTTGCTGCTTCTAGTAACATAATTATGTCTAGCAGTCCTTAGTGCAAGTGGTGTGCTATTCTTGTCATATATCGGTTTGATGTTTTGCTCTAGTGCTGAGGTTTGTATGATGTGATATTTATAAAAGTGGTGTAGACTGCAGATGCGGAAATTTTATTGCCTCTTTTTACCAATTCTGCATTTGATTAATTGTGTGAAAATGGATTTAAAACTTAAGATCAGGCATTTCTGCTAAACTGGTCTACATTTGGTGACCATTTTCTCCCAGTTTTCCCCATAGCTTCATTCCACCATCTTGTTCCTGGTATTGCTTTTTTCCCTGCACTGTAGCCATGCTAATATGTTTTCTTGTCAGCTGTTCCTTTATGTAGCATGGTTAGTTTTCTTATTTTTATTATTTATCACTCTATATTTCCATCTATTGGGCAGGTGAACCATGATACGTTGGAATCTGATGTATGCAGCCCAACAGCATTGTGAGTTTTGCATCTCTTAAATCAGCTGCATAGTGAATCAATCATCAATTGTCTAATATGTCATTTCATATATGTATTGCTTGGTGTAATTTTATTTAGGTATCTTTTAGTGGTGATGATGAAGTGGCCCAAACCTTGGAAAGTGTTTACTATATGCTGCATCCTCATCTGGTTTTTTAAGTGGAAAATCTTGCCTTAACAATAACTTGCCCACATATACATGGACAGACATTGTATCTTTTGTAAATGAAAGAGCCTTGCTGAATCACTAATTCTTTGTGTATGTTCTCCTTGTTTCTTGAACTTCCATTTACATCTAGGACACCATTTACAAGAAATAGAAGATTTTTAGTAGGAAATATACATGTGCTGTTCAACCCAAATCGAGGAGACATCAAGCTGGGCCAGGTACTTGTCTGATTTTTGCAGCGGCTGGGGTTGCATTACACTTACATTTAACATCTAGGCATTTCGTTTGTGCTTGTGATTCTTTCTGTGTAAAAACCTTTTTCCCCTCGGTCGGGAGTGGTACTAATGATTTTTCCTTCAAATTGTGTCTGACTGTTTCCTTTGTTTTTAGAAGAGAATATTGGTAATTGCCTTTAGTTAATCAAATTTCCCATTTATTTTATTGATCCTGCTAATTTTCCATGGGACCTGATGATTTAGGTCAGACTTTTTGTTGATAAAGCTTACAAGCTATCCCAAGAATGGGACAACATTCCTGTTATTCTTGCTGGCGATTTAAATAGTGTTCCACAAGTAAGATTTTGTGTGTGTACTTTTTTGTTGAGAAACTTCAGATTTGAGGCTCTAGGCTATTACTTGATCGCTAATATTTCCTTGTTGCTATTGCTTGATTAGAGTGCGATATATGAATTCCTGGCTTCTTCCAAGGTGAATCCCAAATCTCCTCTCCGTGGTATATTTTCAAGAGTCTATGCAATAACTTCTTTAGTATTTTAACAGAAATTTGTTCATATGAATAGCTTCCAATTAAGCAATTCGTTCATCATACTTGCCAGGAAAAAAAATTCAGTAATCTGTTTTCTGTTGCCCCCTCCCCTTAGGGCAATCACATAAACACTCGCTGTATAGCCTCTTATTGAGTTTCAGCATACTGAAGCTACCGTCCCACTCGTTGCAGTTGGACATCCAATTGTATAATCGCAGGAATATGTCAGGACAGCTTGAAGCCTCGTCTAGCTGTAGAGTTTTCAGACCTGAAGTTGGTTATGAAGCCAGGTTGTTTTCAAATCCATATCAAGTCCTTTACTTTGAACAAATCTGTGATGCAAAGCAATCACACAGGGTTTGTGCTTAGTAGTAAGGTTTGGGGTCATTATCTGTGGCTCATGTGTGTGTGTTTTATGTATTCTGTAATTAATTATCTGGTTGTGCATCTGGTGCAGCATTTCAATGTCTGTTCGGAGGCAACTGGGATATAGATGGAGTAAGGAAGAATTAGGACTTGCAACTGGTGCAGCAGGAGTCACTCATCTACGGAGTCATCTAAAGCTCCAAAGTGCATATGCCGGTGTTCCTGTATGGTGTTTTGATCTGCTAATTACATTTCTCCTCTTGGCAAATTTTGCACGGCACTTAGTTGTCTGGGCTGCATTTCCATTTCAGCCCATACTGGCTGTTCTTGTATAAATCCTATGTACTTACTGCTGACAGGGAAACAATAAAACAAGGGATGACACTGGGGAACCGTTGGCAACATCGTACCACTCCAAGTTCATGGGAACTGTTGATTATATCTGGTTGTTCTTTAGTTTACTAATTTGCACTCAAATTGTTTGCCTTCATGAATCGTGGTTAATGATGTCATTTATTAACAGGCATACAAAGGAATTTGTCCCAGTCAGAGTTCTTGAAACCTTGCCCATTGATATTTTAAGAAGAACCAAAGGACTTCCCAGTGAGGTACCACTCTTAAAGCCAAGCCTTGTATCCATATTGGATTCTTAGTGTATTCATGACTATTTTTGGTTCTGCAGAAATGGGGAAGTGACCATCTTGCTCTTGTATGTGAGTTTGCTTTCGCAAGCAACGAAGATCGATCCCAATTTGCTTGAGTAAGATATTCCAATATTGTGCTGGATGTACAAACTTTTGAGGTGATCGACAAGATGCCAGCATCGAGGAACTCAGAGAACTGTTGTCACCAATGATCACTTTAAAACCAATGATCAATGCTCAGTTTCTTACCCTTCCTGGTCCTCTTAATCTCTCTCTCTGCTCATTGCTAGCACTGCAAAGGCCCATCATGAGCATAAATTTATCGTTGCCGAGGATGTACAAACTCCCTTAAAAGTATGCTGCGTGAAAGTCCTTTTGAAACTCATTGAACAAAATCGGCACAAGTGAATGCTTCAGATATCCGCTTTTGCCGAGAAGCATTAGTATATCTCGAGGTATTACAAAGGCTCAGAGGCACTGAAGCCGTTATACATTCCAGTTCCTTGTAACATGCGGAAACAACTTTGATTCTTTGAAGTTGTATAAGCTTATCCCATTTGATTAGAGAAGTTAGTCTCATATGGTGCGGTACTTTTATGTGTTCATGTAATAGCATTCTCTTAAAGTTGTATCAGACCATAAAGATGTTGCCTACTGTATGATAGGACGGAATTCTTGCCAATTTCTTATCAGCGAGTGACGCTATTTACAAAAAGGGAATTGAGAAGTTAATGAGAAGGGAAAAGCTTTCTTTTGTAGATAGAGGATTTTTTTGGGGAAAAAAGTCAGTATACTAATTTCTAAACACAATAAAAATGGTTTTCTTCGCATTTAACTGTTTTTCACATGCCAAACATAGCCTTAAAGTAAAACAGCAGTTGCCCATACGCTCTTATGATCCACCAAGCACAAACAATTTAAAAAAAAAAAAAAAAGAGTAAACGTATTTGTATTCGATTTCACGATATGTACGGTATTGGCATTAATACACGCATCGTGCGTATCACATAGTCCATTGTTTGTAACTTTGTATTATTATATTTTTTGTCAAAATATTTTGATGACTTCAAATTTAAAAGAAAAACTTTAATAACAGTAATAATTAGAATAAGTAGGAACATAAGAAGTAAATATGATACAATGGCCGAAGACTATATGGTCTAGTGGCACTCCATATGCCACCAGTGGCATCAGATTTGATGTTTAATTACTAGTTACTCTTTTTAATCCTTATTATAAGTTTTAAATAACTAATTTATGAATAACAAATAATTAGTTAAAATAATAAATATATTTGAAATATAGTTTGTTTTCAAATAAACCCCTAAAATAAATAAGAAAAAGGATGGGAAAAAATGTATTAAGAAATGTGATGAAAAAGAAATAATTAAAAATAACATTAGAAAAAATACATTAAATATTAAGACAAAGTAAAATTAAAACTTATAAAATAGACCATATATTTTTTCAATTTTAAAACTTATAAATAAGATCTGAGAGGATATTAATCAGGCATGCATTGCATGCCGTTCAAATTCCCAAAAAAAAAAAAAGTCTTAATGAAGGCATTCTTTTTCCCGCCTTCACAAAAATGAAGTGGATATTTTATAAAGAAGGCATTCGTGTTCCCCCCGTCACAAAAGCGAATCTTAACCTCTGGGACAAAAACTAATCTCAACGTCAGGTAACTGTTTACGAAAACATTTTTCTCGCCATGCCTGCATGATCCCTTTCTGTAGAGCCAACTCAAAGCAAAAGAAGACAGTTTGGAAAAGTGAAGTGAAAAAATAATAATAATAATGACAAGAAGCAAGCAGAGAGCAATAGAACAGTAGGCATCCTTCTCGATCTAATGGAGTCCGGCAACATATATACAATTTGTCTGCAAATTAAAAAAAAAAACAAACATTTTCATCTCATAACATTTAATTCTGCAAAACATAGCTCATTCATTCCCAAGGCCATTCATCATCATTGAGAGCTTCATCAATCCAATCTAACTCTACATTATCACTAGAATCACTCCCAGCAGACTGAACACCTGTTCTCCCTTCACCCTCTTCTTCTTCTGCTTCCTCCTTATTATCATCGCAGATCAAACCTCCATTAGCACCATCATCATCATTATTATCATTAACGTCCAAATTATTGTCAGATTCACCACCAAACACCATTCCTCTAACCTCCAGTAATGGCACAATTGGCTCCTCTAACAAGTGCTGAATGTACCCTTCTTCTTCATAATACTGTTCTACATTCACAGAACCATCACTCTCATCACTACCCATTGAATTATTATTATTATTATTATTAGAAGTGACGTCAAGCACAGATGATGGAGATGGACGGGACAGCAAGCTTTCAAATTCCTTCCTCTTCTCCTCATAAGCCAAAGAAGCTTCTTCCACAGTATTGTATGTTCCCAGCCACATTCGGACCCTTCGAAATGGGTCCCGGATCTCCGCAACGTATGTCCCCCATTTACGACGTCGCACCCCTCTCGGTAAGCCTGACGATTTCCGCTTCCTCCGGCTGGTGCTGGTGGCAGAACTGGGACCCGCTTTCAGGTTTCCTCCGCATGATCTGATAGGAACAAGAATCTCCTTCACGAATCGCTTGCAGCCATTGATCATCACAGATTCACCCTCTTCTTCGCTTGAACAATCCGTAGCATATGGGTCTGTGAATGTGATTCGAACTCTTCTCATAAAGTTCGACTTCTTTGCTCTTTCTCGTTGGGGCTTTAGAACTTTTCTGGGCGAGCCTGTCATTTTGAGCTAAACCCAGAATCCAAAACAAAAGTAAAGAGAAAGAAAATCTAAGCACGCAGAACAATGGAGGAAAAAGGAAGAAGATCAGAAGAGACAGTTTTCTGATGAGTATCAAAAGAAACCCAAAACTCTACAGAGAATTATGGGTGGTGATATTTTGTGATGTGAAACCCAGAAACATCCGAAACCATCAATGGAGGCCCTGCATGAGGAACGAAATGAATGACATATTTCAGGGCGAGAGCGGAAGGTGATAAAAAGAAGAACCTTGAACTCTTCAAAAACCAATGATAATAATGTGGACGATGATGTCCCTCTCAGTAATAATAAATCATAGTAAAAAGGTGAGTGCATGTACCGTTTAGGTGTGAGTGTGATGATAAACGTTGGAGAGAACGGTTTCCTTTGGCCGCATTTCAGAATGTCAGAATGTCAACGAACAGCGACGAACGAGGGCAGGGCTGCTTTGAGACTGCCCCAGTAGGTACCCAGCTCACACTCTATATTTGCCGCGTAACTCGCCTTTCTCGAGAAACTCAAAGAAAATACATGGAAAGTAGAAATTGTCATAAATTATTTCAATGCAAATAAAAAAAAAACCGAAAGATAAAGGAAACCATGAAACATTTTTTATGAAATAACAATAATAGCAACCAAGAGAGGTTATATTTATATTTTTTGGCCTCAGCTTCTCATATGTTTTAAACTTCCAGAGAAAAATGTGCAAGATCAACCGAAAAATTTTATTAAGAAGAGAATGTTTGTATGAATAGAATTATCTATCTATTTATATCTGTGTAATATAAAAACTCTAACATTCTTATCAAGAAGCAAGTTAAATGTTTAAAGCATATCTCACTAACCTTAAATTTTAAACCAATCTTATAAGTCAAGTTCTTATTAATATTGAACGAATTTAATTGTCATGACGTGTTTTTGTATATATTTAATTAATTGTATATATTGAATGATGATGCTTATTAGTTATTAGGTCATTCTTTCTAATTCTTAATCAAACAGAACTTATTTATAATTTTTTATAATTTAATTTATTATATATAATATAAGAACTCTAACCTTCTTGTCATAAAGTAAGTTAAATTTTAATTTATATCCCACTAATACGGGATTTTAAACTTACGAGTATAAGTCGAGTTCTTATCAATTGAACGAATTTATTTCTCATGACATGGCATTGTATACAGAGTCAATCAAGTGTGTCTATTAAATGATGACACACTTCTTAATTATTAGGTCATGTTATTTAATTCTTAAGTGAAAATAAAACTTATTTATAATTTTTATAATTAAAATTTTCACACATATATATTTAAAAACCCTAACGTTCTTATCATAAAGCGAGGTAAATTTCCATGTAGACCTCACTAACATTGGATTTTAAGCCAATCTTAAGAGTGTAAGTCAAGTCTTTATTAACTTAGTGAATTTTATCCGTCATGATGTGACTCTGTATATAGATTTAATTAAGTGTGTATCAAACTATGACACTTTTTAGTTATTAAGTTTTTTTCGTTTGATTCTTAAATAAAAATAAAAATTATTCATAATTTTTCATAACTAAATCTTTTATACTTTCTCACTGGACAAATGATTAAATTATTACTGCAATCATGTTCTATTCATTTTTAAAATTGTGTTTTTATAATGAGTAAAACGTATTAAAAGTTAAAAATATATCTAATAATTACAATGACTGAGAAAATTTTAAGCTATTAAGAAAAATATATCTACTTTCTAAAAAACTATATTCTTAGGCTTGAGTATAGTCACATACTTAAGAAATATATATCGACAAAATTCTTCAAAATATTTATTAAAATTCTCAACAAAAATCAAGATAGAATGATTTTGCAGGGATATATGGTTGCAAATTTAGGATGGAAAACTTCTAGGCCCTGTTGTGAGATGCATGAACACACACTTACTTTTAATTAAGTCACTAATAACTACAAAAAGTTCATCACTTTTAATATTTATAAATCCGGTATTATGGTTGTTCTCAATTATCTCTTTCACGGTCCATTTATTTATTTATTTTAACGTGGCCAATATTTTTCATTTGATTTGACATACACAGCTTCTGTCCCTTAAAACATAGCTAATAAACCTTCCTCGGAATATGACTAATAAAAATGATAGAAATATGAAATTGGATGTTTTTCCAAAATAACCCCCAACCATTAAGGAAACACAGTGCATAATATTCAATTTTTAATTAATTTTTGCTCTTCATCATCACACATCACCAAACATCTTGCTTTCATGGCATATACAGCTAATTGAATAATAATTTTAAAAAATCTTAATTGTTCTTATATATAAATATATAAATTTAAGAACTTTTAACTGTTTTTTTCTTTTTTTAAAAGTATTCAACTTAAATATAATGTGCTGTTACTTTTAACTCAAACTTTTTGTGACCTCGAAGTAAAATTAGCGTGTGTGTGTGTGTTATATAACGACGAAATTAAGATCTCAACACTTTTTTTTTAATATCAAAATCCCAATATTGTCATTCAATATAATGAAATAACAGTGAAGAGTAGTCAATGAACTCGAGAGGGGACCTTTTTTGCCTTCCTGGAAAAGGAAAAGAATCCAATAAAATAATTAAAAGACAGAGAAATGCTGGCAAAAAAAAAGACAGAGAAATAAATGTGAGAGAAAAAGGAGGCAAGTAACTAAAGAGAGAATGTGGTAAAATGTTCTCTTATTCGGTGACTAATATTTCAAAATAAAAATATCATTATATTTTTTCCATGAGAAAATATTTGTATGTTATGAGTGCTATACTTTTAAAAAATATTGCTCCCTATTAGTATTTTATTATAAAAATCTATTAACAACTATACATTAGATTAATAAATTCAACTAAAAATCTATTAAAAGGCTAGCTATTTAGTTAAAAAAATCAAATAAAAGACATTCAGACGAGAAAATAAAAAATAAAAAAGTTGTGGACGGCTGAAGAAAGCCTTCAAGCCAACGGACTTGTAAGTAGGGGGCGGCAAGTTTGATATTAAAGCTTGTTTAATTTTTACTTTGATTTTAATTATAAGATTCTAATTTATTTTGTCTCTCATATTTATTCATTTTTTTTTAAAATAGGCCTTGTAATAATGATAGTTCTAGCTCATATATTTAATTAGCAAAGATATTTTAAGAAAGACAACGCATATTTATTACAAATAACTAACTTAATTAGTTTTATTAATATACTCAAATCAATCAACTAGCTCTTATATTATTGACTGGAGGTACTATTAGAATTAGTTAACTAATTTGAGTATATTAAGAGAATTTGTTAAGTTAATTATTTGTAATAAATATATGTTATTTTTCCTAGAATATCATTGCTAATCATATATATTAGCTAGAGGTACTATTTAATTGAACTCTTAACATGTGGAACTACTATTTTAGAAAAAATAGATAAATATGAGAAACAAAATAGATTGTGATCTTAGATTTATGATCAAATTGAAAGTTAAACAAACTCTTATATTAATAGGCGAAGTAGTACTACTATCACTTAATCTCATATTATTAATACTTGCTACTTTATTTAAAAACAAAAGAAAGAAAAATGTCTTTTGACAACACCACAATGAAGAAATATACTGCCTACACAAATTTCCTTTGTTCCATATGTTTCAAGACAACCTGTGACGAGGGCTCAGGATTTGTGTGCGCACACTTCCCTCGTTAGCTTTTTGTTTATTATTATTTCCAGTTTTAAATATAAGTTATTTTTCCGAAAAAAGAAAGGTCTTAGGCTCAAAATATAAGTGATATCTATATCATTAAATGCATATTATTGGCAAATATCATTAATTAACATTAAATGCTTTTTAATTAATAAGTAAAAGGTTAAAACATACTTTTAATTCTTTTCATTTTATATAAGATTTCAGTTCCTTAATTTTAAAAACTATATTTTTTTGTCCTTCAACCCTAAAACTGTCAACAAAAAATGATGGTATTAAAATTATAAATGTTAATACAATATTATTACATGCTAGCATGTCAAATTTAATTATTAAAATAATCATAATTATTACAACAAAAATCACTGTTTAAGGCTAATAATCTTAAAAGGACTAGAATATATTTTTTAAAAAATTAAAGGGTCAAACCAAAACCCCGCATAGAATTAGTGTGCTATCAAACTAAAACTTTACATAAAACTGAAGAACTAAAAATATACTTCAACCTAAGAAGAAATAAACATTAATGATCAAGAGCATACTTGAAAGAAAATACTCATCCGGTCCTTAATATAGAATCTAATTGTTGAGTTAATTTTGATCCTAAATATAAAACTTATTTTTTATATTTATTAATTTTTTCTAAATTACCCCTATAGATACTTCCTCAACCATAATCAAATAGAAGAGGAAGAGAGGATATTAAGGAAGGTGATTATGGTGTTTTAAGAAAAATATATCATATTTTTTTATAATTAACTAACTTACCTAACTTTCTTAATCTAATCAAATTAGTTAAATAGGTCTTATATTAAGGATTTGAGGAATATATCAATTTAGAACAATTTGATGAGAAAAACTAACTTCAAATAATTTTTATATTTTGTGATATTTATTGTGTCAAGTTTTTCAATCACATATAATCATGTGTCCTATTTTTGCGAAGTCAATTAGGATTTTTTTTTTGTTAATACATTTCAAGTAATTTTTTCCTATTCACAAGAATCTGAACTCGAGATCTTGATTAAGAATAATTATATTTTTTTCTACTCATCCCAGCTAGAGCCGGGAATCAGGGCCGGCCCTCCAGGGCTGAAATTTTAAAAATACCCTAATTTGCTAGGCCCGGCCCTTAAACTACAGGGTCAGGGCCGGCCCGCGGGCTTTTGGCCCGTTTAAGAAAAAATATTATTTTTTATATTTATCATATTTTTTTATAAAAATATAAAAATAAACCAATAAAATTATTAATAAAAGACATAAATATGAATAAAATTAAGTCACAAATATAAAATATTATCATATATAAATATTCATCAACATCTAAGAACATCTAAAACATTCATTAACAAGATAACAACATCTAAAAGTTTTATCTATAATGCAATTGTGCAATAAATAAACACTATCATTAATCTTTTGAAACTTCAACATCACTATAATTAATTATTTTTCTTCATAAGTATGCTTTTCTTTCGTAACAAAAATATCAAGTTTTTCTTCTTTATAAGAATTTTATTTTTAAACTTTGCAATCTAACTATTATTTTACTTTAATGAGAGAAACATTGTTGTTGAAACTCATAAATTTCTAATTCAAATTATAAAATCACAAGTTATATAAGTATAAAAATATTCTATTATCAAATATATATATATATATAGTTTAAAAATATCAACGCATATAATATAAATCAAATCATTATTAAAGTCCAAATTAACCCACTTTTTAAAAATTTAATTGGATAAATTATTGTCTAAAACTAAATTTAATTTTAAAATGATAATAATAACTAAATATTTGAAATATTATTAACAATGTAAAAAATTAATAACATTAATATTATATAAAAAATTTAAAAAATAAAAAAAATTATAAAAGGGCTTAAAAGGGCCAGCCCGCGGCCCTCCAGGGCCGGCCCTTTTAAGCCCTCGGCCCTCCAGGGCCAGCCCTCCAGGGCTTATTTCTCATTTTAAAAGAAAAATATCAAGCCCGGCCCTCATAATTTCAGGGCCTAAAAGGGCCGGCCCGACGGGCTCGACCCGTTTTCCCGGCTCTAATCCCAGCCACTGTTGATGGATCACCATAAGAAGAAAATTGAAAATTAAATTCATTCACTGGTCAACACAAAAATCGCTCCATCTAAAATAATTCCTCTTTAAAAAAAAAAAAAACAGTAAATAGTCAAGCTTATGAAGATGACACCTAAATCAAAAAAAAATTAATAAATAATTACTGTTCTGCGACGGTAAACAAATAACGCTCATTCCCAGGGTGCAATTGCATGAACATTTGGGCCATAGGCCCACAGTCAATATTTACAATATGAGCGATGAGGCCCACTGTATGGGCCCATTTATCGACCCTGCTGTGACAGGTTCATAATCCATCACGCAAAGAATCCACCATCATACAACAGCCTAATTAATTTGTTTTGGTCAGACTAATAATATAAGAATTAATGTCCCCAGGAAAAAATAATAGGTCAGAATTTTTCTTTGAAAATTTTGATTTCAATTCGATTTTCATTATTCGAAAAAAATTATTATTAGTTTCGTACATTACACGTTAATTTATTTCTTATAATTTATCTCCTACATGTATCGTCTAGTTGTAGCAATTTAATCAATTATGGACTATTTTGGCTTGTTGGACGTGTTTTTTCCCCCTTTGTCGAAGGGAACCAAAAATAACAGAATAATATAATACCCGATGCAACCTATGTTAAGTGATTTTAAGAGGATTTATGTATATATTTAAAGTGATATAATAGTCAAAAAATATATTTAAAGTTACCTAATAGTTTGTATGGGAAAAAGTATACTTACATGGACAAAAATAATTTTTTAAAAATAGAATACTACCTCCTGTCTTAATTATAAGACCTTATTTGTAGTCTAGAAATGGGGTTTTATAATTAGGATCAGAAGTAGTACTTAATTATAAATATCTAAATCATTAAGGGATAAATTGAAAATTAAACAAATTTTAACAACAAAGCTTCTTCTTTAAAAAAAAAAAAAAAAAAACTGGAAGCAAAGATGAGCTTGATGATAGTTGTTGTAATAGTCGAGGCTTGGAAACCTGGAGCCCATCATCGCATTCATGCGATTTGAACTCAGAATATAATATTACACTTTAAAAAGATTTTTTTTTAAAAAAAAATCAGTTTTATTAAATTCATTGTGAGGCCACGACTCAGAATGAATGGGTTGGTTGAAGTTGGCCCTTGTCGTTGGGAACATGGTGCATGGCATAATTAAAAGGGCGGAATATTTGATGCCGTGACTTTTGAAAATCTCTCCGCCTCCTCCCACCCCAATAATGATTCTTCTGAACATATCAATTTTTATATTTTTCTTCTTTTTATGCAAAGGGTGATTACCAATACGTAGAATTCGCGTCCCCTCACAATTTCTTTCTCTTTCTCTTCCTTTTAGAATCTCTTCTCCACTCTTAGATTTAAAGAAAAAACAGTTCAAATTTAATATTTTATAAAAATTTTATTACAATATTGCATAAAAAAGAGAGAGGGCAAATATCTATTTAAAAAAATATTAAATCTGAATCTTTTTTTTTGAGTTGGTAGCAATGAGATTCTAAGAAAAAAAACAAAGAAGAATTTAGAGATCCAAATCCCAATATTTATAGCCATATCATATAAGTCTCTCCCTGTATGGTACCATCTCCGGTTTTTAATATAAGAGTTGGTTAAATACAAATAAGATTTTATAATTAGGACTAGAGATAGTATTTAGATATTTTTTTTTTGAATACCCTTATTACTTATGTGTATTAGTTATAACTGTCATTTGATAAAATTTTTAACATATACAGTACAATAACCACTTTAGGAAATATATGAAATAAAGTGAATTAGATTCTTATATTTAAAACTACATTAAAAATTAAATTAGTTTTTACATTAAAAACGAAAAGCACTAGCTCGTAATAAAAGCATTAGCCAATAATCTGTGTCTCACATGTTATGTTATGCGTAAATGGGATGTAGGCAAGTAAAATTCTGTAACTCTTCTCAAAATACTTTGAGAGAATTACAATGGATCCTAAAAAAAATTATTAATAATAACTTAAACGGTTTATAATGATAAATTCTAAAATAAAAAATAATTTCTAAGATTTATTTTGTAATTATTTTCTTGCCTTCAAATCTAACCGTAATTCTTCCACATACTGTTGAGATGTTGACATCTTCAGTCAAATCAACCGTTTAAGTGGGCCATTACCCTGGCTTTTTTTATTATTTCTTTCTTTTTTGACGCAATAAAAATAGGCGACTATCTGAGGCTGCCACGTATCTGGGCCCCACAGGATTGACTCTGATATTCTCTTCCTTATTTACTACGAAACTCACGCTCTCTTGGCCGACTTCATGTTTATTCCTATTTCCTCCCCGAAAATAATTCCTTCATTTCAAATAACATCTATTTAACTAGTTAGAGTATCTGTTAAATATATATAGGTTTTTTAAAATATCTCTTTTAGATCATTTTGATTGGAACTATCATTTGCAAACTCCTTTAATATATACTCCATCCTATCTTATTTATAAATTTTAAATTTGAAAAAGTGTATGGTTTATTTTATAATTTTTAATTTGAGTTTGTCTTAACATTTAATATATTTTTTATATTACCCTTAATTATTTCTCTTTTATCAAATTTTTATACACATTTTTTTATACTTTTTCTCATTTATTACAATGACGTATTTGAAAACAAAAATCCATTTTTAACAAGTTTATTATTTTTAACTAGTATTAATTAATTATTTGTTATTCATGAATTAGTTATTTAAAACTTATAATAAAAATAGGAGGGAGTAAAATCAATAGAGCTACTTTTGATAAATAATAAGAAAATAATGAACTGAACTGACTTTTATATTATGGGCATGAGGCAATAATAAATTATGCTTCTCTTTTTTCAAATATTTTTGAACCGTGTCATTACCTCGTTTTAAAATTAAATCACATATATATACAAATGTGTGCGTGTATCCTTACGCATGCATTTAGACCAATTTAATTTCATATAAACATGGCAACACCATGCTTGGGTCTCTAATAAGTTGTAGACTTGTAGTGCCTTGTTTGCATTAAAATTAATATTTCATGAAAAATCTTTTAACATGTACAATTAATATAAATAATTTGAAAAATATAAATTTAGAAGATAAAATAAAATAAAGTCTTGTACTATTTATGATAAAAATAAAGCTTATAACTAGCTTACATATTTAACACGGCGAGTATTATAATTAATATAATGCATTAGATAGAATAATTTTTTTAAAATGCTAGTTTTTAATCCCTAGACTGTAGAATCTTTTAAGAGTTGTGTGTGGATCTTATAAGCTTTTCCTTAAAAATTATAATTTTTAAGTAAATTGTGATCATTCGATTTGCGTGTATAATATAAATTTGTTAAAAATAAATAATTATTTAAAAATAATTATTCTCCCAGTTATAAAGAAGTAAATAACATAATACAACCAGTAATCACATCTGAAATTGTTGACTGAAAATTAAGAGACTGCTGAACACTAGAATGCAATATTGCTTTTTAAAAAAAAAAAATATCAAAGATGTCATTCGGGGAAAAAAAAAAACGTATTCGATGAAACTTAAATTCAGGTTTATGGTTTTTTAATTTGAAAACAAACCGAGAAACATGTGCACGTATACTTAACTTAGCCATTAAGACTGTTTTTTCTTCTTTTTTTTTCTAGGCATAAACATCTTTTTATTAGGGGATGTTTGAATACCATGAAAAGTAAAAACATTTTTCTGCAGATCAAGATAAATTCCTCTACATATTTGCTTCGTATACTGTAAAAGCGTTTTTAAAACTATGGTTCTAATTCCATCCAAACACACCTTTAGAGGCAATCCTATACAAGACAATGTTGCTAACAGAAATTCGAATTTTGATTTGTTACGTTATGAAGAGCTAGTCCCTCTCCCATTGGTTATCAAGATTAAATTTTAGTACTCCCTGTGGCCATATATATAAGTTTCAAATAACCAAATCACATTTAACTAATTAGCAATTAAAATTAGTTAAAAATAAGGGTTAATTAATCTGCAAGTCCTTATAGTTTCAACCAATTTTGAATTAGGTCCTTATAGTTTTTTTTCTTTTTATCAGGTCCTTATACTTTCATCTATTTTTAATTAGGTCCTCGCATTTATTTTTATTTTTATTAAGTCCTTATAATTTCACTAAAATTTTAATCAGGTCCATCTAGTTTTAATTTTTATTTATTAATTAAATATAAACCTAATTAAATAAATTAATACTGAAGTATAAAATATTAATAATTATATAATAAAAGATAAATTTTGAAATGTATTTTTTTTCAAATTTATCCTTATTTATTAAGAGATTAAATGAGATAGGCAATAAATGAGAAAAATAACAAAAGAGAATATATGTGGGTAATATTAATGAGAGAGAAGTACTAAATACAGTTAATCAGGGGTAAAATAAAAAAAAAAGGTAATAAATACTCAAACAAACTAAAAAATAAAACATATATTTTGAAATAGACTCATCTCTAAAAGTAAAGCTTATATATAGGATTGAAGGAAGTATTAAGGAAGTATTTGTGCAAGTGTGGTGACATCTGACAAAGGTGAATGAAAATTTGTTATTAATATCAATATTAAATAGTTGCAAACAAATACAGTGTGGAATATTATAACTCGTAATTCACAAAGGTAAAAGTTTGAATCTTGTTCAGTTTTTAGTCATATTGCCTGTCTTAGTCCTGATGAGTGGAGTCCCCATCTCCCTAATTAATCAAAAAATTTTCCTCCCAACAAGAAATTAGATGTGAAATTTGTTATTAAATCATATCATAATTAAAGAAAAATAAAGGGGAGACAATAATGGTGGAGATCAGAGGAGAGAGAGAACTAAAAAAAGTTGACTGTGGTGGATTGGACCAAAGAGAGAGTCATAGTTAAGTCTCATCGGAATCATCGAGGAAGCTCACTACTTCGTCTTTGGTCATCTTTCCCCACTACCCTTTGTTTTCTTCCACCCCACAACAACCCTTCTCACGCGCCTTTTCATCTCTTCCTTCTCATCACACAGGCCCCCCGTTTGATTTGTTTTTTTTTTTTTTCCTTCGCCGGTTACCTTTTTGTCTTATTCACGCGTATGTTCATACCACTCCGTTCTTATTTACGAAGTAAAAAAAAAAAAATTGATCCTATTTATAAGGTATTAAAATTTTGTTATATAAATATATAATTTTATTTTTTATTTATTATTCTCTCCGTTCCTATTATAAGAGACAAATAACCAAATTACATTGATAAAAAAAACAGTTAAAATTAGTTGAGGACAATTAATATGTAAAAAGTATAATGTTTTTTCCAACAATACTCCCTTAATAAGGAGAGAGAGTATGAAAGGGAACAATTAAATTATTAAAAGAAAGAGAAGGGGGAGGAATAGAGAGTATGAGTTGGAGACAAAATAAATAAGGGTAAAATAAGAAATCAATACAAAAAAATAGAGACAACTTTTAAGTGTCTCTTATATATAGGAACATGCCATAAGCATCAAATTTCTCTTATAATAAGGAACGGAGGGAGTACCTTGTTAACTTTGTTTATATAAGGTATAATGTATATTAAATAGGAATAAAGTTGAAAAGTTAAATTTTAAATGATAATTAATGGCGTTTAAAGTTTTTCTTAATCTATGTGAAACATGTTGGAAGTAATTTATAAATAGAATAAAAGGAGTATATATTAAAAAAATCTTAAATTATATTAATCCTCTATTAAAATATAACAATTTTTTTAACTTTATTCTTATTTAATATGTATACACCTTTTTAAAAAAAATTATTTATATTATAATAAATAAAGGACAAAATAGTAAATTTATACTAAAAATTTAATGAAGTGATTTATAAATAAAATAAAAAAAACATCTTCTCTTTACTTTATAAATAAGGGCAGAAGAGTATCTTATTCAAATTATTATGAGAATATGTAATCTTATAAAGTTGGAAAATTTATTGATTTCTTAAAAATCCACGAGATTGAAGATTTTTCATTCTGACAAAATATGTTAACCTTTATAAATATATTTAAATTTTATATTTATTAAAATAATAAGAATATTAAATTTGAATGGCTCAGTTTTAATGTGAACGGTTTATATCTGCTTATAATGCAAAAGTGACTAAAATAAAATGTGAGCTCATGATAAAATAATACTCCTCCGGTGCTTAATATAATACCCATTTAACTAATTTGATTAGATTAAAGAAGTTAGGTAAGTTAGTTAATTATAAGAAAAATGACGCATTTTTCCTAAAACACCATAATCATCTTTATTAATACCCCTCTCTTTCTTCTACTTGATTATGGTTGAGGGAGTATCTATAGGGGTAATTTAAAGAAAATTGATAAATATGAGAAATGGGTCTTATATTTAAGACCAAAACTAACTCATAAATTAAGTCCTATATTAAGGACCAGAGGAGTATTATTTATAACTTAGAACAATGCGCTTATCTCTAATTTTATAAAATTAACGATAAAAGCCTAGTTAAAGTCAAAATATTCTAAAAATTAAAATTTATCTGAAGAAAAATAAAAAATTTATTATTTGTCTGTGTTAAAATTACCAATTATATTTTATAAAATTTATTAAATAAATTTTGTATTATGCTACAAAATATGTTTTATCCTTTTAGATTGTTCCTATTTCTAGATAAAAATGTATTTTTTATGCAATATAAAGGATAAACAACAATTTTAACTTGTAGAAAATGTGGTTCATTAGAACCTTTTTTTCCTGGAGCTTTTTATTTATGTTTTCTTTTCTTCCAGCTACGACCTTTAAATATTCAGTCAAGAAAAGGAAAATTGACTGACTTTGAAACTTAGAGAACTAAAAACATTCAAAATGTTAGAAATCACGAAAGAAATGTGTCAAAATATTCAAAACTAGCGCCAACTTCCTTGAATTATCAGGAGAATTCATGTTTTTTTGTTTAAATGAAATTTAGTGGAATTCACAAAATTATACTAACGGTCACAAGCTTACAATTACCAAAATAAATTAACATTCGCGTTGGAGAATTTTTTTTTTCAAAAAATGTTCACCTACATTATTTCTCTTAAATATTTTAATACATTAATCGAGTTGGGTCCTTTTTTCTTCTTCTTTTTTTTTTTAACTTTACGCGTAGTTTAAAATATGAGCTACTCTGTCCTTGATAGTAAAAGTTTATTTATTGTTATCTTAATCATAACTAAATCCCGATTAATACAGAAATGTTGAATATTCTTCTTCCGTTTTGTTTGTTGACAAAACTGTTTGAAAGCTGTTGATACGAGGAACTTTGAGCACCACTACCTCGAAATTTGGCTACGGCTGGACATGCTTTTCGTCCCTTGTCGTCTATATGTGACTCTAGATGCCGTAATAAATATTTGATTTGATACCTACCAATAATTATGACCATCTTTTTTTTTGGCCAAAATTATGACCATCTCTTTTTATTCGAACATTTCCTTAACTTAGTTTTCCAGTAATAAATATTTGATTTGATCTGTCAAAAGAAATGTTTGATTTGATATTGATAATAAACCTTAATATAATTTTTTATCCTTTTTTTATTTAAAATATCAATCCTTACAATTCGATAAAAACTTTGATCAATTTGTTTATTAAGGGATTAAAACTTATAGTTTGAAATTTGAGAGATTAAAAATCATATTAATAACCTTAATAATAATTATGACCATTTCTTTTTTTCTTCCTGAAAATTTTGTTAACCGGATTTTCCTTCGTCTATTCATTTCATTATATTACTTCTAATCCTTAATCCTACCCCTATTCTTAATATAAGAACCAGTTGACTAATTTGAGTAAATTAAAAAAGTTTATTAAATTAGTTATTCGTAATAAATAAATATTATTTTTCCTAAAACACACTTGCTAATTACGTGTATTGGCTAGAATTATCATTACTACAATGGTTATCTTGGAAAAAAGTAGATAAATATGAGAGACAAAGTGAATTTGAGTCTTATATTTAGAATCAAAGTAAAAATCAAAAGAGCTTTTATATTAAGAACCGGAAGTAGTATAACATTTAGTTAATTAATTTGAATAGATTAAAAAAATTAGTTACGTTAGTTATTTCTAATAAATATGTATTGTCTTCTCCAAAATACCTTTGCTAATTATGTGTATTAGCTAGAACTACCATTTCATGAAATATTTAATACGTGCAACTACTACAATAATTATTTTAGAAAAAATAAATAAATATTACTTCTGGTTCTTAATACAAGAGCTCATTTGACTTTTATTTTGATCCTAAATATAAGACTTTAATCCATTATATCTTTCATATTTATTCATTTTTTCAAGGCATTTCTTGTAATAACAATAGTTTTATCTAATACACTGATATTTTAGGAAAGGTAACACATTTATTACAAATAATTAACTCAATTAGTTTTTTTAATATACTCAAATTAGTCAGTTAGCTCTTATATTGAGAACCGAAAGTAATATGAGTGACAAAATGGATTGAATATTATATTTAAGACTACATTAAAAATCAAATTAACTCTTATATTAAAAACGGAAGGTAATATTAACTGGGATAAAAGTGCATCTAACACCTTCAACTATTATTTTAGGTATATCCAATAATTTAAAATACTTTGTGACGCATCTTTTTGAAATATTTTTTTCAATCTGTTTAACACTTTAAAGTATTTTTTAATGTAATTTTGCACTTAACAATTTTGACGTGTTGAATGCATAAAAATATAATTTAAGATACTGAACATACCTAAAAAATATATTTCAGTGTACCAAATACACTACAGAATATTCTAAAATATTAAACGTAGTGAATGTAGCTTAACCCTATTAATTATGTTGAAACTTAAAATGGTGGAATTGAATCGTGTGACTTAATTAATAAATTTGGTATAAAATGCTAATAACTTATATTTAGTTCTTATTCAATCCAAAGCATCTTGGAAATCAGAACAGAAAGTAGCTTAGTACTTAAAAATCAGTTTAAAAAAAAATTTCAAGCTTGAAATGATAAAATCGTAATGTTTTCTTTCCTTTTTGTTTTCCTGCAAAATTTTTAGAATTAGAATTCAAATAAATCCTTTAACTGTAATTTAATCAAGATGAAATGATTAAAAATAGTAAAATAAAGATAGAACTCAAACACGTGGAAATTTATAATTATTTATTTTTATAATTAATATGACCAGTTGACTTAAAGTTTTTTTAAAGCTAAAAATGTTAAGAACAATGTTTAGTTATAAACATAAATTGAGAATTTTGGCAAAAAAAATTAAGGATAAAAATATAGATATTTAATAAATATAATTTTTTACCCAAAAATAATAATTTTATTAAAAAAATTAATTATTAAGTTTTTTCTTTTGAATAATTACATTAATTAATTTTATTAACATCCATTCCCCTTAAGGAGACCAAAAAAAAAAACCTACATTTTTTGTTCCAAAAACAAAACAACGGTTATTGTGCGCGTGTCGTTTTCGGCGAGTGGGCCTGCATGTGAGGACCAGGAGTAGCATAACTACGCTTACGCAATCACATTGACGTCACGGTGCTCGTCTCAAGACGTCATCCATCGTTGTTGATTTTTCCGCCAATCCCTCCCAAATCCAACGGCTCCATGTGACCCCACGCGCCGCACCATCACATCATCACCCCTCGACCCTTCCCATGGACGCCTCAAAATGGAGTCACTGTGGGGGAAAGAATAATAATCTTCACGGTGTGCATGTACTATTCTACTCCTCCGAACCTTAATATAAGACTCATTTAATTAATTTGATTAGATTAAGAAAGTTAGGTAAGTTAGTTAATTATAAGAAATGTGACATGTTTTACCTAAAATACCATAATCATCTTTCTTAATACCTCATCTCCCTCTTCTACTTGATTATGGTTGAGGGAGTATACATAGGGGTACTTTAGAGAAAATTAATAAATATGATAAATGGGTCTTATATTTAGAATCAAAACCAACTCAACAATTGGGTCCTATATTAAAGACCGGAGGAGTAATAAGTTATTATTCAAAATTTCTCTGCTTTTTTTAAAATGGATTCATAAACAAATCTACCAAATCAATGTTGGTCTAAAGTTTATACTCAGGTTAATTGTCCTTTGACAATGAAAAAAAGAAAAAAAAAGTTCTTTGAGAATAAAAACTCAGAAATGTTATTTACCATATTGTCCCTGTCGGGCAAGAGCACGTGCAAAGCACTCGCTCACCGATTTCTGAATTTGCCTGTTGAAATATTGTGATCAATCAATTTATTGTCTTAACCAAAGGAACAAGAACAAGAAGAGAGAGAGAGAGATTATCATTTTCACTCCAAATAATTTATATATGTCTGTATGAGCTCGTGGCTCTAATTGATTCATCTGTGTTATGGAACTGGAGAAGAGGAAGAAGAGGGTGGTTAGAGAGGAGGTGGAGGCGGAAAAGAGAGAGAAATTGAAGAAGCTGAAGGAGGAGGAGGGACATGCTGGCGACGGAGGGGAAAGCACGGCGGCGGCCCCTTCGGAGGAGGAGGTGGAGGAGTTTTTTGCGATACTGAGGAGGATGAAGGTGGCTGTGAAGTACTTTGATGAGAGAGGGAGGCGTGGGAGGGAGGCGCTGGAGCAGGCGGAGATCACGGTGGATGATGGAGAAAACGCCGATGATGCTGGAGGCGACGGTGATCACGCGTTGTCATTGATGAAAAAGAAGAAGAACGAGGAGGAGGTGGTGGTGACCATGAACAATGAAGTATTGGATTTGAACGCCGTGGCTCCTGAGGCCGACGAGAGCGGCGGCGCCTGGGATCGGTCGCCGGGAGTGGGCTGACGCTCTGTCCTAACACACCAATCCGAACAGCAAAGGTATTGGATATCTGGATCTCGTTGTATTTGCCCCCCTTTTAACTTTATTTTCCTTTCCCCCAAAAACCCCTTTTTAAGGATTGGTTAATTGTTCTGAAATCTGTAACTTGCAATATTGCCATACTTTATGAATCCCTCTTCTTCTTCTTTTCGTATTGTAAACAAAATCTAAGAATAATTTCTTTTCTCCTCCATGCTTGTTGACTATTGTTCTTGTAAAAAATATCAAAGTGTAGTTTTGTATAGCATGATTGCTTCTCTATAGAAGACTTTCCCTCTTCAGGATAATTTGTTGGCAAGTATATAAATTTGTTAGGCAAAAATTTATTCGATATTTTCTATCATATTTTCAACAAAAATATGATATTTTTGTAAAAAAATTAATCATCTTGAAATATCACAACGTAGTCCTGTGACCTCCGCAGTTATCTTCTTCTTCTTCTTTTTTGTTATATTATGTCAAACAAGATTTACTTTCTTCGTAAGGTTAAGGAAGGATTTGGATGTAAACTAATCTTTGATTTTTTTAGAAATAATTTTACAGTTTACGAAGTAATATGCAGAGAAGTTTATCTCAATTTATGAAAAAATATGCAAAATAAATACGTAAAAAAATTTATCTTGATTTAAAAAAATATTTTTAAAAAACACTTTTTCAGTAATCCAAATACCCTATGAGATTTGTTGAATTTTCTTCTGGCAGTATTTAATTGATCAATAAAGTTTGGTAGAACGCTCTCCTTTTCCATTGTGACCACAGGGTAGACATATATTCCTTGTTTAACCTTAAAAAGTGTGTGTCTGTAGGTGTATTATTCAAAAGATTTGCGCTTAACCCTGATATTATTCTAACGTTTTTAAATATAAAACTTATTTTTATGCAGGTTACGTTATAAAATCAGTCTTGAGTTTTTTAAAGTGAGAAATAACAAAGTTCCATCTCATCTAAAACTTCAGTTTATTAGTACTTGTCTCTGTAATTAAAAAAAAAATTGTACATGTTTGTGTATTTATTTTTTAATAATTTTCCTTTTATCATGCATACATTTTGCAGCAGTATTGTGCACACTTCTGGCCGTTATACATTTGTTAATAAATAATATAAAATATATTATATACATCACATTATTAATTATGCTTTGTGCATTTGATTGATTTCCGTGAGGAATATGTTCACTTTTCAACTTGTGGACGAAGTTTACATTGTTGACTGACTCATGAGTCTCTGAGACGCATGACATTGAAATATGTTCATATGATTCACATGGGCATGAGATGAGAGAAACACAAAACTCAAGGTTTTATTATGGCCATGGGTGCCCATAATTCTTGTAATTTTAATTATAGTAATAGACCTCAAATGAAACGAATAATATAATTAAAAAAATCCGATCACGCCCAACATTTTAAATTGATATTTCATCTATTAATATTATAATTTACTCTTAAAAATATGGGGCAAAGAATAGGGGTGAGCAAAACCGAACAATAACCGAAAACCGAACCGAACCGAATTTAATTTCAGTTTTTCGATCTAGTTATTTCGGTTTTCGGTTATATATTCAGTTTTTATTTTTTAAACAATTCGGTTTCGGTGTTCGATTCGGTTGGTAAAAAAAAATCAGTTATAACCAAATAACCGAAATAAATATATTATATTTTTATATTTAATAAATATTATTATAATAAATATATATGTGAGTATATGTGAACTTTTTAAATATATTTATATTCAATAAATATTATTATAATAAATCACATTGAATGATGAAATATTTATTAATTAATAGTTATAATTGTGTTTTATTATTACTTTTAATTTAAAATTATTTTTCATATTTATATATATTTCGGTTAATCGGTTAACCAAACCAAAATTTTCGGTTAATTCGGTTTCGGTTAGTTCAGTTATTCGGTTTCGATTCGGTATTTAAAATTTACTCTATTCGGTTATCACCGATAATTGAACCGAAAAACCGAATACTCACCCCTAGCAAAAAATCGATCATAATGACCGAGCTAAACAAAAACAAATGAATGATTTTTTGTTTGGTTCAAATAATATGTCATTGAGCTAAAAAGATTTAAATTTACATTGATTAATAATTCACGTGCTATCACTTCAATATTTAAATGGAAGAATTGTAACTAAGTTTTAAGAAAAGAATATAATTTTTATTAATTCTTAATAACAACTAAGTGGTAGCTTACTAATAAGTTTTAAAGTAAAAAGTGACAATTTTTTACTTGTCATTAGGACTTTTTGATAATTATTTTCTTTTCATAGGATTCTATTACAATCCTCTTTGTTTAAATCTCAATCTCAATCAATTTAATCTTTAGCTCAATTTTTACTTTTTTTTTATTAATTTTTCCTTTCTTTACACCACTTTTAATGTTTTTTTTTTTTGTGTGGAGAAAGTCAAAATGCTATTACTGAGGATAAAAGAGCTTACAAACATCCAGCATTAAAAGCAGAAATAAAACTAAGTTCAAGTTTTGAAAAAGAACTTAACGAAATACAATTAAAAAGGACTTCAGCACCACTTTTAATGTTATGAATAATAATTATGAAAGTTTCTCAAAAAAAAATAATTATTATTAAAGAAAATATTGCCAACTGATTTTACATGCGAAGACGTTCAAATTAGAATCGCAATACCTTCACAGCCTACGGCAGTAGTATGGGTCCGGGTTAGGTGCGAAGTCTCTTTTTTTTTAAGAAAAATGAGACGAACTGAAAACGGTTGAATAGGAAGTAACTAGATGGTCCCTTCTGAAAAGTGAAAACGATGTTTCTGGGGTAGCGTATCTATTAGCTTCTTTTGGTAGTACCTTCTGATTCTTTTTTTGTGTGCAAGAGAGCGCTAAAGCCCAAAACAAAAGTTACCTCTTGTTTCGGACTCCCCCAAAGTCTTGGGCCTTTGGGCTAAACCAACCTTCCCTTGCAACACAAAAAATTCCGGATCATCTTTCCTTTCTCCTAACATGAGCCAGAGACACCAATAGGGTTAGGTCTAGTAAAAAGAACTAGTTTCTTGTAACATAACAAATCAAGATTTGAATCATCACTGGAACACGTGTCCACATTTAGTCTCCGATAGTGTCTCGAATAAGATTGTCTCCAATAGAAGAATACATATGTTTTAGCCAAAAAAAACAAAAAAAGAGCTAAAGATTAATCAATGGGGTCAGGTTTAGCAGAAAGGGTTAGTATCTTATAACGTGATGAATTAAGATTCAAAATTTTATTAGGAGAGGTATCCACATTTAATGTCCGATAGTGTCTTAAATAAAATTACCTCTAATAAGAAGATACCCATGGTTTAGTGGGAAAAAAAAAACATTAGCCAGAGATTCTTTGCATATTCACAGTCTCTCAAAACATGCATCAGAGATTCAGTATCAGTTCTGCATTGCTGGCACATAACCTATTATTTTGACCTTGAACTCTTTATTCTTTTCGCATTGCATGAGTGCGTTGTCCAATAACTGTTTTTTTTTTTTTTAATAAGCCATGGTTTTGATGAAAATGATGCCTTTTGTTTTATTTAATCTTTAGAAGTTCATTGATACTCATTCATACCTAATATGCTTAAAAAATGACACACACGTTAGAGGAAGAGTTGTGAAATGGGATCTTCATCGTCGTCGTCGTCATCAATGATTCGTGATTCGAAGAAGAAGATGAAGAATAGCACACCCACCCACCGGCAAAAGAAAATTTTAAGCTGTGGATCCAGGAAGAAGCACCAGATGGGTGCTTTTTCTTCGTCATTGAAATTGACGAAGAAGAAGAAGAAGGCGTATACTATAGCCACTAACCGGAGACCTATTGTTAACATAGTAATTCCTCAATAAAATTAGGCTTCATAGACATTGGCATTTATTATTAACAAGAGACACAGTAAACAGAAAAGACCAGGCTGAACTTGAAAAACTCAGATCATCGAGCTGCGATGGGACTTATCGTTTGAGGAACTTCTGCATCTAACCCACCAGCAGAAGTCCATCGTTCTACCTTCACGCCAGCACATGATTGACTCAGAAACGACAGGCTAAGAACGACTTCTGCCATGGTTGGTCTGGACAAAGGTTTATCTGCAGTGCAAGTCACAGCCAAGGAAACCAAGCTCAGAGCATCATCAATGGCATAGAAGCTTCCCAGCTTAGGATCCATCCATCTTCTCAGTCTCTCCTCTTTCTTCTTCTCATCTTCTCCATCAATGATCCCTCTCATGTCCTTCCACAGCATCACTACCTCGCCTCTTTCATTTGTCATCATGCTTTTCTTCCCTGTCAGCAAATCCAACAAAACAACCCCAAAAGCAAAAACATCTGTTTTTAGCATCATTGGGTTCGTAGAAGTTCTTGCCATTGAGAAGTTCGCTATCTTCGCCTTGAAACTTGAATCCAGAACTATGTTACTTGTTCTGATGTCCCTGTGGACTATTCTTGGTTGGGTGTGCTCATGAAGGTATTGCAAACCCATGGCCACGTCTAGGGCAATGCAAATCCTTTGGCTCCATGTGAGAAATGACACAGAACCAGAAGAAGAGTCTGAAGCAGACATGGAATACAGCCAATTATCAAGAGATCCATTTTCAGCATATTCATAAACCAAGAAGCAATTTCCGACGTTGTTGTCTGATGAGAAGCCCATTAATTAATTTCACCAGATTCGCATGATTCACCTTTTGCAGAATCTTCAGTTCCTCCATGACATCTTCCTTCACTTTCTTTACTGCCAAGACTTGCCCGTCAATTTTGGCCTTATACACTGATCCCCCAATCCTGCACTGTTGATTAAGATTCATGGTTGCTTCCATAATTACATTAAACTCGTACATGGTTGGCTTGCTTACATAACCTGAGACCCCAGAAAGTAGCTTATCTGCTGTCTCCAAAAATGAAGCACTCTTTTTCAAACTAATCTTTTTCTTTCTCAGACAACAAACATAGACCAGTAAAAAAGTTACAAGAACAGTCAGAAAAGTGCATCCCAATATAGTACCTACGATAACCAAAAGACGATGGTTGTTTCCCTTTCTCTTGGTAATGAATGAAATCGAGAAACATCTGGAAGCTCCGACACTGGGATCAAAACTGGAAGGTTGGCTGCAGAGTTAAAGTTCTGGTATTTGTTTTCTGTCCTTATGTCCATCTCAGATGCATTAAACATGGTACAACGACAGAAACATTGTCACTAGGTTGCCAACATACGTTATCAAAAACTTTATGCCTTTGGCCAAATG
>NW_021634238.1:0-33785 GCF_004799145.2 Neltuma alba | reverse complement strand
TAGATAGTTTTTCTTGCAGCAGTAACCTTTTTCCTAGTATTTTCCCTTGCACTTGAAGACATCTTCAATTTAATATATTACCTACTTAATAATTAGTCAAATAAATTATAAGATTAAAAAATAAACTAGAGATCAGATAATCATCAAACTAACAATGAAGCAAAAATTTTTATGTAAAGTAAATGGCTTGTAAGT
The DNA here is from genome assembly GCF_004799145.2 of Neltuma alba. Taxonomy (NCBI): domain Eukaryota; kingdom Viridiplantae; phylum Streptophyta; class Magnoliopsida; order Fabales; family Fabaceae; genus Neltuma; species Neltuma alba. Next base: position 33,590 of record NW_021634238.1, on the reverse strand, counting down.
GAAACCAAATTTATTTATTTGATATGAGCTTATTTTTGTTAAATATCAAATGAAATAATTAGAAAGAATTATAAGAATATGATAATTTCAAAAATCCTATGCGCAAATGTCTAATAGAATCATAATAGTACTATGAAAATATATAATATGCTTAAAGTTGTTGAAAAGCAATAAAAGGTTAAATGAAGACAAAATTCTATACCATACGTCCTTTCATGCTGCAGTAGTTAAGAGGGAAGAAAGAAAATGGTTAAACTTCACATGCTTTCACAGCTCAACTTAGACAACTAGATCAGAAACTAAATAAATTGCTTGTTAGACATTCGAACACTCAACACTCTTTTGTTCTATCTTGAGCCTTTAACTATCATAAAGTATAATGTTTTATTTAAAAAGTACACCACTTACCTGAGTAATTTTTACTCTCTCCTCAATCTCATGTTTTCTTTCTTCAAACTCTTTTTCTCTCTTGTATCTCCTTCTTCTCCTCCTCTTCTTCGTTCTTCTTTCATCTCAGGTTTGGAGAAAAACAAGCAAGAGAGATGCAAGGGAGTTGAGATGAAAAAGGAAGAACTCTTGGTCTGTTACAACTCCCAGGTGCTATTTTTCTTCTTCCCCTCTTCTTCTCCTTTCTTTCTCTCCTTCGAACTATTACAAGTGAAGAAGGAAAGCTTTGAACTTGAGAACAATGTTGGCGGCATAGAGTCAATGGGCTCAAAATAGGACGATTGAAAGTAATATTTATTCTCTTTTTAACTTTTATTAGTTTTTGTTTTCAACCTTTCTTTTTCTAAACGAGTTTAGTATTTTATTACTTAAATTTCTGGCTCCCTTAACTCAGTTTTAAAACAGTGATTTTGCCAAGTTTGACCAAGTTAGAGGCAACTTTAACTGATTTTATGCCTAGGACAATTTTATAAGCGAGTTGACCCAATTTCTATGGATGTAAACATGAACTCGGTAAAGTTGGTGAGTTGACTCACGAGTTTGACAACACTGAGCTTGAGATTATGTATAGATTATCAGGAATTAAATAAGGTGGTGATCAAGAATAAGTATTTGTTGTGTCACATCTCATATTTTAGACCTAGACAAAATAGCCTAAAGAAGGTAGGCTACCAAGCCATTTTGAGTAGAAGTTCCAAAAATGAGAAAGGAAGTCAAAGCAGTTTTAGGGACTAAACTACAAAGTAAAGAATTCACTAGGGGTCAAACATGTAAGTAATATTGAGATTCCAGGAATGTCTCAAAGGCCTAGAAAGATAAAAGAGGCTAGATACGATCTAAAGTTAAGTTAGAAGCCTCAAAGAGATGGTTTTATGAGGTTAAGTCCAAGCAGGGACTAAACCATAAATCTAGGAAGTTACAACCAATAAGGGTAAAACTGGAAAGTACACAGAAAATTCCAAGAAAATTCCAAAAAAATGGGAAATGATATTTGAAGACTCTTTTTTGAAGATAAATGACAAAAATACCCCTGAGGCAACTTAAATGGAATTTATAAGATTATGGTTGATAAAAAATATACCGTTTGAGGTAATTATTTGAGATAGCAAGGGATCTAAAAAATGTATGTAAAAATGAGGTTAAATAGTTAAAAGATTATACTAATTTATAAAATTAGTCTCCCTTCCAGAAGATTAGCAAAATGGCTTTAATAAAATATAAAGCCGATTTTTACCGATAAAAGGGTATTTTAGTAAATAATTTTTATGCGTGGTTTAAAAGAAGTATTATGGCTTGAGAAAATCATACATTTTCTCTGAAGGTGAAAGAAATTTTTGGAGCAAACAAAAGAATTTTTATAGCTCTAGAAAGTTAGGAAGAAATCCTGACAGATGGGAGCCAAGTAAATAAAGGAAAATATGCAAGGAACAGACAAAAGTAATTTAAGGATAAAAAATAGTTCAAGAAGCCACAAGATTGTGACACCTAAGCATTGTAATTTAAGTGAACCTGGATGGCAAATGTTTAAGACTTGGCTTAGAAATAGCCATCCTCCCCTCTTGCAAGACCAATGTTTCGGCCACCTTGGGGGAAACTCTTGCCATTTTGATTCGTCAAGAGAAACCAAGAGAAAGCTACCTGGTTTAATCAACCAAGCTTGGATCTAAGGTTATTAAGTTGTTCTATTGTGTTCCTTGCTTTGTTTCCTTGAGTTTGATAGTTGAAAAATTTGTTCTTTGCTCTTGAGTGTGCTGGCTGAAATGTGTTAGGGTTAGGGGAAGGAACTTTTGATGTTAAACCTAGTCAAAACATTTTGATTTAAGGTTGCTTCAAGTGGTTTTGAGTTGTTGTTTAGAAGATTTCATGATCGTTTGAGGATGAGTACTATTTGACCATTATGAGATATGTATCCTAGGATGAGATTTTCATAGTTTTGATGCTTTGTGTTTAAAATGGAAAATGGTGTAGGGTAAACTTGAAGAACAAATATTGGAAACATTAGAATTAAAGTTGAAATTTTTAGATTTCATAAACCCTTATTTGGCCAACACTGTTTCTTAGGGAAGGAGTTTTCTTTTCATGAATCTAAGCTCATATTTGGATTCCTCCAGCAAAATTGCATAGAATTGGCCTAAGGGAATAATTTTTACAAAGCTAGTACTTTAATCCAAAAATAAGAGGAAGAGGCCAAGTTCAAGAGGCTAAGTCCAAAAATAAAGTTCTTGAACTTTATGTAATCTATTAGTCCTAATAGATTGTATGATCATTATGGTCATGTTTAGGACCTTAGAACATCCAAAAGGATGTTTGTTGATGTTGACAGAAAGCCCTCATGGTGGGGAAGTCAAGGGAGTCAAAGGAAAAGCAAGAGGAAATCTTGAAGTATAAGGTAGTGAACTTGCCTATTGTCATTGCTTGTTGTTGTATGCTTCTGTGTTGCTATGTACATGTTATTTGAATGTTATTGTGACACCTTTTGGCTACTGTAATTGTTACTTATAATGAGTAGATTATGTCTCCATGGCCATGCATCAAGAAGGTAGCTTTGAGCATGCTAATATGTCACTAATTAACAACAGAACAAGTTACATGTAGCGTATTAGTATCCATCTAACATGATTATGCGGTATTGTTTGCTATTGAGAATCTCCCAAATCCCACCCCCCCCTAACCAAACATTTAGGTTTAATCAATGATGAGCAATAATGGCACGGCATGGAAGGAGGAAAAAGTAGAGAATTATTGATGTTAATGAATGTGAATAAGGATTAATGTATAATTCTCCTATTATGTAAATTATGTTTATGAGTACCCTTGATGCAAGGTATGTGCTTAGAATTCTATGGCACAATTGGCAATGTATAAGAATAAATAGGAAAGAGTTAGCCTAAGTTATGTATGCCAAAATAATAAAAAGAATCAAAGTAAGAGAAGGTAAAGAGAAAAACGTAGGTTTTGGAGTAGTCAGTTTCGAGCTCCAGTTTGACTTATCAATTGAACAAGTTAAGGCCATTCGATTTTTGACCTAAGTCCAGTTTGATATTTTTTTTCCTTAAAAAGCATTGAAAGTGCTTTGAGTAGAAATTTGGAGCACCTACATATAATTTTTATAGAATTAGTTATGATTTTTCAAATTTGAACGTGAAATCTAGAAATTGTACAGTGAATAGTAGCTTTGTAAATTAGCATCCTAATTACGTTTTGTTGAGGTTAAGGCCATCCAACGTGATCTGAAATGCTATAAAATAGACTCTAAGATATTATATAAGTAAGGTGTGACACATTGCCTCGAATTGATGACTTGCTAGATCAACTGGTAGGAGCCACTATATTCTCAAAGATCGACTTAAGGTCAGGCTATCATCATTAAGGATCAAGGTAGAAGATATTCCAGAGACTACCTTCCGAACGAGGCATGGACATTATGAGTTTCTAGTAATGCCTTTCAGATTAACGAACGCCCTGTAATATTCATGGAGTACATGAATAGAATCTTTTGGCTGTACTAGGATTGATTTGTAGTGGTATTTATTATTGATATCCTGGTGTATTCTAAGTCACCAAAGAAGTATAAACAGCATCTGCGAATTGTATTGAGCACATTATGGGAAAAACAATTGTATGCTAAATTGAGTACATGTGAATTTGGACTGAATGAGGTAAAATTATTGGGTCACATAATTACTCAAGAAGGAGTAGTGGTAGACCCAAGCAAGGTAGGGGCCGTATTTAATTGGGAACGGCCCAAGACAGTAATTGAGGTTAGGAGCTTTCTGGGACCAGCAGGTTACTACCAGAGGTTTATAAAGATTTCTCTAGGATTGTCCTATTGCTGACTAAACTCGCCAGAAAGAATTAATCATTTAACTGGGATGCTAAGTGTGATGCTAGCTTCCAAGAGTTAAAGAAATTGACCTCAACTCTTGTACTGATAATCCCCTATCCTATATTGCCTTATGTGGTATATATATATGTGAGTAAATAAGGATTGGGATGTGTGAAAATGTAGCAGGGTCAAGTGGTTGCTTATTCCTCACTACAGTTGAAGACTCATGAGGAAAATTATCCCACACATGACCTCAAGCTAGCAATGATTGTATACGCTTTGAAAATCTAGAGGCATTATCTATACGGGGTAACCATTGAATTGTATTGTGATCATAAAAGGCTTAAGTAGCTGCAAGACTAGAAAGAACTCAATATGAAATAGAGGAAATGGATAGAGTTGCTTCAAGATTATGATTATCAAACAAAATACCATCCAGGGAATTGAATGTAGTAGTAGATACGTTGAGCCAGAAGATAGTACAGATGGCATCACTAATGATCAAGGAACAGGAATTGATTGAAAGCATCTGAGATAAAGATCCCACAGGCCAGATACAACTGATGGCAGGCTAGATTGGAATTGCAAAAGCCGAAGCACAAATCATGAAGCAAATAAAAGAGGCCCTACAAGGAGACCAATTGGCCAATATTCTTAAAGCCAATGTACTGAGAAATGAGACAAGGGACCACGACATAACTCCAAAAGAATTTTGAAGTATAAAGGAAGGGTTTATATTCCCCCTAAGGCAGATATTAAGGGACAAATTCTAGAGGAGGCACATAAAAACAAATACATTGTGTATCCAGGCATGACCAAAATGTATCAAGATCTCAGGAAATCATTCTGGTAGCGTGATATAAAGAAAGATATAACTAACTTTGTATCAAGGTGCCTCACTTGCCAAAAGGTAAAAACAAAACATCAAAAGCCATTGGGACCCTTACAACCTTTGAGTATTCTGGAGTGGAAATAGGATAGCATTTCTATGGACTTCATCATGGGATTAACTCGTATGTCATCAAGTTTCAATATAGTTTGGGTGATTGCAGATCGCCTGATGAAATCAGCTCACTTCTTGGCCATAAAGAAAGAATACCAACTGGAGAACTTGACACGGATTTATATTAGAGAAGTTGTGAGATTACACAGAATACCCAAAATATTGTCTTTGATAGGGACCACAGATTTCTCTTGAGATTTTGGAGAGCATTACAAGAAGCCATGGGCACTAAGCTAAGATTTGGTACAGCTTATCATTTACAAATTGACAGATAAACAGAACATACCATTTAGACACTGGAAGATATGCTAAGAACTTATGCCCTAGACTTCAAGGAAAACTGGAATGAGTACTTACCATTAGTTGAATTTGCTTATAACAACAGTTACCATTTCCGTATCTAAATGGCTCATTATAAAGTGCTATATAGGTAAAAGTGCCAATCCCCCTTATGCTAATGAAATTAGGAGAAAGAAAGATGTTTGGTCATGATCTGGCAAAACAAACCTCATAACAAATCAAGATAATTCAGCGAAGACTACTTACAGCATAAAGCAGACAGAAGAGCGGAAGCCTCTAGAATTCAAAGTTAAAGATCATATTTTTCTAAAGGCATCCCCAATTACCAATGTGGGAAGGTTGATAAAGGCCTGTAAATTAATGCCAAAATTCATTAGACCCTTCCAAATTTTGTCGAGAGTTAGCCCGGTAGCGTGCTAGTTGGCCCTGCCCCCTAACCTTAGTCAGATTCATAATGTCTTCCATGTCTCTCAATTGAAGAAGTATCAGCCAGATTCCTCTCACATCTTAGAATATGAAGATATAGAGCTGTAGGATAACCTCACTTTTGAGGTAAAGCCAATGAGAATTGCAAATCAACAGGTAAACCAGCTACAGAATAAAACTATTCCGATAGTCAAAATAATCTGGAGGGGTCTAACTCAGGAAGAGGCCACTAGGGACAAAGAAGACAATATAAAGCCAAATACCCAAAGCCGTTCATATAAGGCATGTTTTAAACTTTGAGGATGAAATTTATTTAAAGAGAGGAGAAATGTCACATCCTGGAAATTTCATCTTGACATAGGAAGTTAGAAAAATTTTGACTAAGGGCCAAGATAGAAAGTAGATAGAAGGGCAAAATAACTTTTGATGTGAAACCTTGATAGAGTCCAAACTGATATTTTCATAATTATCAGTCTAGGAAAAGCAAAGCAGAAAAATTCTAGAAAAATTCTAAAAAATTCTCAAAAAATGGTAAAAAAGCAAGTTAGGGTTTTGGAACCTCAATTGAGGTCTAGAAGGTAAAATTAGTTTGAAAATAACTTGTTACGAAATTTTCTGAAAATGGAGATTTCTCGAGAAGATAGTGTAAAATTGGAGGAATAATTATTTTAAATAATTAGAGATCTCAATAATTTTTAAAAAATATGGAATAATTTCTAAATATTGGATTAAATTTATAAAATTGATTTTAGGCCTTAGAAGCACAGGAATTATTTTAGGAAATTTATTTTCCATAGTCTTACTGATAAAGACCTATTCAGAAAAAATTCAAAATAAATAGTTAGAGGTGGAGAAAAATTTTGAAAATTTTCGAAATATATTCTTATATGAAAATAGGATTTTTCACAGAGAGAAATGTATTTTTGGAGGTCTAAAAAAATTATGAAAAGTTACAAGTAAATAGTAATTGATAAAGTTTCATTGTGGCTTGGGATTGAGATCTAATTTGTGGGCCATCTTTTTAAGCCATCCTAGACCTTAAGTGGGACCCCCATTGGGCTAGAAAAAGGCCTAAAATTCATGCCAAAATCAGAGTCCACCATTAAGCCCAATTAAACCCAAATATCCTAGAATATTCTAGGAAATATACACATGGCATGATCTGGAATTTCAAGCATGTGCCAAGTATCCCCCTTATGTGGCACTCCATCACGCTAAGATGGGGGGGAGAGGGCAGAAACTTTGTTTATAAATACCCCTCAAAGTACACCAAAATAAGTGAAAAATTGACAAAAGAGGGAAAGTTCTGTCAAAGTATTTTCTTGAGCTTGAAATTTGAACTTAGTGGGTACATTTGAAGGAGAAATCATCAAGCTTTGGTCAAGGATCCATCAAGGTATGTTTGAGCTTTTGGCTTAATTAAGATTAAAGCTTGTTTTGATTGTATATTTGGATTAAAGCTTGTTTTGATTGTATATTCAAGGGAGAGATGCTGCCATGATTTGGTCAAAATGTCTATGCATTAGGAAGGATAGAAACCCTAAAAATGAATTGGAATTATCATGTTTAAGTGGTGTTTAGATTGATTTTTGGAAGAAAATTAAGTTAGGGTTCATTATGCTTCAATTCGGCCAAGGTGGGTTTTTGACGTAGGAGTTGGTTTTTGTCACATCCCAGATTAGAGGCTGAAATGTAATCAAAGTTAGAGGCTTCAGTAAAATCTTAAGGGCCCAAAAGAGCAAAAAAAGCTAGATACATGCCAAAGGTTAAGTTAAAAACCTCAAACAGATAGTTATATAAGGTTAAGTCTAAGCAGGGACTAAATTGTAAATTCAAAGTTACAACCGACAGAGATAAAAATAAAAAGTACACAAAAAATTCTAGAAAAATCCAAAAAAATAGAAAATAATATTCTAAGACTCTTTTATGAAGAGAACTAATGAAAATACTGCTGACGCAACTTAAATGGAATTTATAAGATTATGGCTGGTAAAAGGTATAATGTTTGAGGTAATTATTTGAAACAGCAAGAGACCTCAAAAATGTAAGCAAAAATGAGATTAAATTGTTTACAGGTTGTAATAATTTATAAAATTAGTCTCGCAGTCAGAAGGCTAGTAGAATGGCTTTCATAAAATGAAAAGCTGATTATGTTAATAAAAAGGTATCTTAATAAATGATTTTTATGCAAGGCTTAAAGGAAATGTTATGGCTTGAGAAAATTCATATAATTTGTCTAAGGGTAAAATGAGTTTTTGGAGCAGATAGAAGAATTTTCAGCGCTCCAAAAAGCTGAGAAGAAATCCCAACAATTAAGAGGCAAGTAAATAGAGGAAAAGATCTAAGGAAAAGACAAAAATAATGATGGCTCATGAATGCACCATGTAAGGTAATCATGATACATGTGAAGGCATTAAAGAGGAGAGAAGAGGTAGTAGAATAAGATAAAAGTGATGTGACAAATATATCAATGTTCCAAGAGGTCAGAATTAAGAAAATGAACTAATAAGGGACACTGATAAAGTGTAAAGGTGCACTTGCTTTTATTTGGCCTATATTGCACCACTTGTCAAGCTCTCTATGGAGAGGATTTCGACTTTGAAATTCATTTTTATTTGGATTTAATTTAATGATGAAAAATAGTTTAAGAAGCCACAAGATTGTGACACCTAAGCATTGTAATTTAAGTGAACTTGGATAGCAAATGTTTAAGACTTAGCTTATAAATAGCCATCTTCCCCTCTTACAAGACCAATGTTTCGGCCACCTTGGGGGAAACTCTTTCCATTTTGATTCTTCAAGAGCAACTAAGAGAAAGCTACCTCTTTCGATCAACCAAGCTTGGATCTAAGGTTAGTAAGTTGTTCTATTGTGTTTCTTGCTTTGTTTCCTTGAGTTTGATAGCTGAAAAATCTGCTCTTCCCTCTTGAGTATGCTAGCTGAAATGTGTTAGGGTTAGGGGAAGGAAATTTTGGATGTTAAATCTAGTAAAAGCACTTTGATTCAAGGTTACTTCAAGTGGTTTTGAGTTGTTGTTTAGAAGATTTCATGATTGTTTACTGAAGAGTGCTGTTCAGCCACTATGAGATCTGTACCCTAGGATGAGATTTTCATAGTTTTGATGCTTTGTGTTTAAAATAAAAAATGGTGCAGAGTAAACATGAAAAACAAGTATTGGAAGCATTAGAATTAAAGTTGGAATTTTTAGATTTCATGAACCCCTATTTGGCCAACACTGTTTCATAGGGAAAGAGTTTTCTTTTCATGAATCTAAGCTCATATTTGGATTCCTTAGACAAAATTGTGTAGAATTGGCCTAAGAGAATAATTTTTACAAAGCTAGAACTTTAATCCAAAATTAAGAGGAAGAGGTTAAGTTCAAAAGAGTTAGTCTTGAACTTTATGTAATCTCTTAGTCCTAATAGATTGTATGATCATTGTGATCATGTTTAGGATCTTGGAACGTCCAAAACAATGTTTGTTGATGTTGACCAAAAGCCCATATGGTTGTGAAGTCAAGGGAGTCAAATGAAAAGCAAGAGGAAAGCTTGAAGTACAATGTAGTGAACTTACCTATTATCATTGCTTGATGTTGTATGCTTGTGTGTTGCTGTGTACATGTTATTTGAATATTATTGTGACATGTTTTGGCTACTGTAATTGTTACTTATGATGAGTAGATTATGTCTCTATAGCCATGCAACAAGAAGGTAGCTTTGAGTATGCTAATATGTCACTAATTGACAACAAAATAAGCAAGTTGCATGTAGTGCATTAGCATCTGTCTAGTATGGTTATGCTGTATTGTTTGCTACTGAGATTCTCCTGAATCTCACCCCTCCCTAACCAACCATTTAGGTCAATCAATGATGAGCAATAATGGCATGACAAGGAAGGAGAAGAAAGTGGAGAATTATTGATGTTATTGAATGAGATTAATATTCAATGTATAATTCTCCTATTTTGTAAATTATGTTATGGATGCTTATGGCATGGATAAAAAATTTATGAGAATGAATGAAGAAGAGCAAGGCCAAGTTATGTATGCCAAAACAATAACAAGAATTAAAGTAAGAAGTGCTCAAGGGATAAAATGTAGGTCCTCAGCAGTCAGGTTCGGGCTCCAATTTAACCTACCAATTGAACGAATTAAGCCACAAAATTAGGTAGGATTATATTAAGTATCCTAAGCTTTAAAATAAGAGGTAGATCACCTTATTTGGATGAGTATACAAGAAGGTATGAATTTCCAAAGTTGAGACATAGAATCTGAAAATTCCAGAATTTACCAAATAAATAGTAAAATTTAATGAATAAGCTGTACATTTTGATAAGATATAAGTCTAGTTTGGTATTTTACCCTTAAAGAGCTTTCAAAGAGTTTTCTGTAGAATTTTGGAATATCTCCATACGATTTTTCTAGAATTAGTTATGATTTTTCAAAATTGGACTTGTAATATGGAAAATGCACAATGAACAGTAATTTCGTAAAACAATGTCCTAGTTAAGTTTTTATGAGCTTAAGGTTATCCAAAGTGGTTTGAAATGGTTCTAAATGGACTCTAAGGTATCACAAGAGTAAGGTGTGACCATTTTGATGTGTTTGATGATTCCAATGGGTTTAAAAAATATTTGTGTAGGGAAACACCAAGAAAAAATGTTTAAAATTATTAGAATCAAAAATAAAAACTTAGAGCAATAAATCACACTTATTCAGCCAAGATTAAATGAAAAGGAAGGAGTTTAATTTTTATAAATCTAAATTGATATTTGAATTTTAAATGAAAAATTGTGTAGGAATAAGTCAAGAGATTGTTGAAAACAGAATTACATCAAAAATCAAAGAAAATGGGGATTTAATTAAGTTTAAGGTTGAGTGTTTTGTGTTTGAGCTTGAATGGTTATTAATATGGCTTGCAATTATGCTTGAATTGATAAGTCTTGTGCAGAAGGATCAAAGAGAACATAAATTCCATGTGAAAGCCGAATTGATTCAAGTTTAAGAGGTAGCATTGAACTTATAATTTGAATGTTATCTTGCTTACTTAATGTGTTATGTTGATTGTTTTGAATTTAAGGATTTATGTTGTGGAATGTGTTAAATTTATGACACTTGATATGCATTGGCCAAATGCATAATAATATTCAATGTGAAATTGTGATTGTTTCCTCTCTTAACATGATACATAGCATGATTTTATGTGATTTGAGAATATCTTGAAGTTCTATGGCATATCACATTATGCATTGCTTGATTAACATGAAAATTATAGTTCATTGCTACTGAGATTTCTATGAAATCTCATTCCATCCTATGTTAAATTATGTATCAAATAGGGAGTGGATCAACTATGGACAAGGGCAAGGAGATAGTATTGGGCTAAGGAGGCCATATGAATTTCATGACATTGTATAAAATTTATTTTGTAGTTTGGTGAACTTTGACATAATTATGTAATAAATTATGATTCAGATGCACTTGGAGACTATGTAAGTTTAATGTTGGATTACTGTATATAAATGTGGTTTTGGGCATGATGAAATGGCATGGCAGGAAAAGAAGAAAGAAAAGCTTAAGAAAATTGGTTTAGAGGATAAAAAATGCTATAAACAAGGGCAATTTTGTGACACATAAAATAATAAGCAATGAATAAATTTGGATCTAAAACTTGTAGAGTTATAGATCTCTTTTTAGCTTTAAATCAAGTGATAGATCATTAAATTTGAGTTTTGTGCAACTTGACAAATTTTCTGGCTCTGGTTCATAATGATATGATGTTAATGAGTTTCTTTTTCCTCATAGAATGCATGGCAAGCTTCAAATAGAAATTGTAACCATAGAATGCATGGCAAACTTTAAATAGGAATTGTAGCCACCTCATTTTGATTTTTCTATAATTAGTTATGAATTTTCAAAGTTGGCAAAATTTCTATGAATGGTAAATAGTATCTTGGAACCAAAGTTAAAATTTTAAAATTTTCTCTTACTTAAAGCATATATAATGGTTCTGAATGATTCCAATTGTTACATAATGAGGTAATAAAAGAGGTATGATATGAGCTATCTCTCTATATTGAGGTAACAAAGGCCTTCTTCCCTCTAAATTTTTCTTTTCTTTTGTCTTTATCCTTTGATCAGGATAACTACAGGCAATCTGCTTTGATATGTCCCAACTTCTTGCATTCAGAGCATATAATTGGTTCTTTAGGCTCCGTTTGAGGCATAGAGGCTTTTTACTTTGATTGGAATTTTCTCCTGGCTCAGTTCTTGTAGAATTTTTTGAATATATTGATTTTGAGATCCATTTGCTCATCCTTCAGGTCTTCTTCATCATCATCTTTACTCTCTTGAGCCTTGAAAGTGATGCCTTTGTGGGTCTTCTCATTCATTTCTTTTTTGTACTTTTGTTTGCTTTCATATTCTTCCAAGCTTCTGAAAAGAGCAGCAACCGAGCCAATTGATTCCTCTTTTGTTTCTTTAATGGTTGTCACCTTCGGTTGCCATTCTTCGGTGAATCCACTTAATTTTTTTCTCACTTGATCCACTTGACTGTATTTTATCCCGAGGACAATCAGATGATTAATAAGGTGTGAGAACCTTACTTCCATATCTTAAATGCTTTCTCCGTCTTTCATTCTGAACAACTCAAATTCTATGGTAAGGGTGTTGATCCTACTCTGTTTCATCCCTATCATTCCTTTATGAGCAATTTCCAGTACTTCCCGTATTTCTTTCATAGTCTCCAAGCTTAAAACCCGAAAATACTCATTCTAGCTCAAGGCACAGGTCAACATGTTGATTGCCTTGTCATTCAGTAGAATGAGCATTTTGTCCTTATCATCAAACTTGCTTGGACTCTTGGGAACTTGTTGATTGTTTATTGTCTTTATTGGAACGTAATTTCTGTACTCTATCACATCCCATAAGCTGTATTCTCAAGCTTTGGTGAAAATCTTCATTCTCATTTCTCAGAATGTAAAATTTCTCCATTGAAGCCTGGTGGTTTTGTCATTGAGCATCCTTCAGGTAGCATACTATCGCCAAATCTTGTTATTAGGATCTCTCTTCAGATGATTAAGTCTTTTCCGAAGAGATGTACTTTGATACCAAATATTAGTGAAATTTTTACCTAAGAAGGGGGTGTGATTGAACCCAATTATTCTATGTTACTTCATATCATTTTAAGGGTATTTATCATAGATTTTGGCTCCTTTTGATGATAATTGTGCTTAATTTAGATTAAGAGCCCTTACTTTGACTTAGTGTCTTTTTTAAGGTAAAATTGTCATAATTGGTTATTAATTGTATTCAATTGATTTCTAGGACAATTGATGCTTCAAATTGTTGCTTTTTATTGTAGGATGCTTAAGAATTAGAGCCAAGATTGAAGACCAAAGCATTACACAACATGAGAGTTTCCAAGAAAATGCTGTGATGTGGCAAAAAAGTCTGAAAATATGCATCAGTGACTATTCTGGAATAGTTCGCCAGGGCAAACTTTTGAGTTCGCAGCGGCAAACTCTCAACATTTCACTAAAATTCCCTTCTGGAATAGTTCGCCACGGCCAACTTTTGAGTTTGCTGCGGCCAACTATCAAAATCTTGCTGAAGCTCCTCTCTGGAATAGTTCGCCGCAACCAACTTTTGAGTTCACCGCGACAAACTCTCTCGTATCAATAACGTCAGATTTGGATCCAGAACGCAAATATGGACCCTCTACTCATATGATCCAACCCAGATTGACCCTAAAAACCGTTAGAAACCCTATTTTCGACCCATAACTCCATTCTATCATCAAGAACACCTCTATTCTCTCATCTTCTTGCCTCTCCACCTCCATCTTCTTCCCCTTCCATTTCCTGCACTTTTTCTTCATCCCACCTCATTTCCTTCATCTCATGACCGCTATGGCTGAAGATTTAACTCTGGTTGGAGCTGATTCCAAGGCTATGATGAGCTAGGGTTTTCCAGCTCTTGAAGATGGTGGAGTAGCATGAGTTTCCAAGCTTCAAAGGGGAGTTTCAGTTTCAATCTTTAGTTTCTACCTATGTATTTATGATTTCCTAGGTCTAGGATTTGTAAATTCTTAGTGAGACACTTTGGTTGATTCTGTAATCATTGGTTAATAATTTACATTTGTAGTTTGGATTAGTTGATGTTGAATTTTGTGCTTAAATATATGTGGTCACATATATGCTTCTTTGTAACTCTCATGATTTCCTCCTATCTTGCATGGTCATGTTTTGATACTGAGTTGATTGTGGGTTACATTGAGCCAATTGCATGATCATTCTCAAATTACACATTAGGAGAGCTTAACAATGTTTTCATTAATGAAGTTCATTGATTTAAACATTGGACTCAATGAGTTATTGAGGTTGTTATTCTAGAAAACCTAATGAATTTATGAAACTCCTAATATCTTAAGTAAACTATGATTGCCATTAAAACCATTTTCAAGAGGTTTCCTATCATTCATTTCCATTCCATCATCATCTTATCAAAAATACCAAAAATATAGTAGCTTAGTTTTATTTCCATTGCATATAGTTTAGTCACATTTCATTTAAATCTTAAAAACCAAACACCATTTCATTGCATTGTATGCCATTTAGTCTAGTTTAGGTAATTAATAAAGGCTCCCAAAAATGAAACGACCCGAGTTTGCACTATACTGTATAGCTTGGATTTATTTTTAATTGAGAACCCCAAGGCGAACGACAAAAGGCTCTCGTCAAGGTGAATTGGGTGGTATAAAAAACTTTTAAAAATAAATAACTAAATAAAGAAAGGCAAATAAGTTCAGAATGATTTCACCGAGCAAAAGAATAACACACAGAAATTTATACTGGTTCGGTCTTAACCACTTGACTTATATCCAATTCTTAGAATACCTCTGAGTTTTCCACTATACCCCAAGATTTAACGAGCTTTTGGCACCACAGTACAATAATTGAGCTCACTCTCAATTACTCCCCTTTACTTCTTGTAAAGTTACAATACCCTTAAGAGTCTTAGACTCTTGAGTCACTTGATGAAAGTAATAAATGATTTACAAACTCTATCTTAAAGGTGTATAGAATAACCACTAAAGTTCAAAATTGAAAACAGAGTATTGAATGTGGAAAGTTAATTCGATAGTTGGTAGCTCAGCTCATTCACTACTTCATTTAATACTATTGGCAGTTTTTGTAGCTAGAGATCTTTAAGTTTTTGTTAGACACAATAGCTTCTAACCTTTGAGATATCATTTGCATATAATGGCATTTCCAATTGTTGTTCGTAATAAATGTACTCCTGACATAGGTAGCTTGAGCCTATAATATAACCATTAAGCCTCGTAACCTACAGAAGTGTCTTGGAAGATAGATAAATTTTCTTCATAAGAGAATATGAGTGAGCAATAGAAGAAATGATGATCCTTTTAGTTTTGATACATGAAATGAAAATCATTGATCAAGAATGAATGAATCAGAAAGTCAAATTATCGAAGATCTCATCCGATAAGTAACTTAATCGATAAAGTTATCAATTAATTTGAAGAAGTGAGACCTGAAAATACTTCTGTAATCAATTGAAACAAACATACATTAGGTGCCTTCTCTATTTTTTATAAGAATGCAAGATGATTAATGAAGGCTGAGAAAAGCTTGAAGATAAGATAATACCATGTGTTATGAAAAATATCATGAAGAACTGTTTTAAGAAATGTATTTGAACTTTATGGAACAAGTTATTGATAATTCATTTTATCCACAAGGTTATTGATAACTGAAGTAACTATAGAAAACTATTTTAAACAGATTATCTGAAAGGTTATCGACAATTATCTTGATCGAAAAGCTGCTAGGAAAAACTCTATAAGAAAGGTAAGCAGGAAAATTATGACTCAATCGATAACTTGATCGATAAGTTCATTTACCGATTAAGTGATTGATAAATATGATTATCGATAAGATTATCAATTAATGTTTAAATAAAACTTGAAAGTTTTAGAGATACCAAGTGAAACTTAATCAAATAGGTGATCAAATATCAAAAATAGTTTAGCAAATCAAACTTAATTAGTTTTAGAACCTCTTATCAATAAGTATGAACATTGACAAGGTGATTGATAACTTATAAAGTATTCTAAACAGGATATTGGAGTAAGGCTTACCAGTTGTCTAAAACTTGATTGATAACCTCATTTATCCCTAAGTTTATCGATAAATACTTACCAACACAAAGAAAAACTTGTCATTTTACCTGATGGATTATCGAACACTTAGTTTATTGATCAAGTGATAATTGCGTAACAGTGATCATACGTCAAGAAGTTTATCCATTGATTGATAAAGTGATTGAATATTGCAATTATCTGATAGATTACCGAAAATAGTGGTTATACAACAAGTTCTTGATAAAAGCTTAAAAATAACTATTTTCAAAGACATTTAGCCATTTTTTCAAACAAATCAATTATCCAACAGGTGATCAATAAAAACTTAATAGATATGCAGAGAAACTTAACTACTTACTTTGTTATTATCAAAACTTTAAATCTAATAAAAGGTGCTAATAAACTGCTCCCATATTGATGAAAGTGCCATGGCATCTAGATAGTGTGTCATGCCACCAAAGAAGGCAATTGTTATATGATATAAACTAAAGTACTAAATTGATAAATTTGATATAGCAATCTCCCAAAATTCCAAATAATCAGAAACAAAAGAAAAGGAAAACTCCTTTAAATTTCAAAAGTGATAAGCCTTTGTTTATACATGATTTGTCTCAGTTGTTCTTGATTTTGGCTACCAAATTTAGATGCCTTAGGAGCACAAAAAATCCTAAAAACTTGAAAAGAAAACATAAAAGCAACTTGACCAAAAAAAAGAAGAAAATTAAAATATCAAATTGTCTCCCATGAAACTCTTAGTTTAAAGTCCTTCAGCCTGACTCTTCATCTTTTCAAGTTGGATCAAACAAGTGGACAGTTTGATTGACCATTTCACCTCCCCAATAGCACTTCCATTGATGGCCACAAGCTTTGAATTTCTTGTTGCCCTCATTTTCTAGCTAAAATGTACTAGAGGTAGACGCTCGTACCTTCATAACTGCAATACTCTACTTAGTAGCTCTTTTACATGCCTTTAAAATTTTCTATAGTTGTTATTCATATTGAATGGTTAATTCTGTAGCAATTATCATTATTGAACTATTGACTCCTACATAGATATGCTAAAGGTGTGATGATATTAGTCTAGAATCAACAGAACTTGACTCTTTAATAGATGGTTTCAATAATAATTGATCAAGGAATACACATCTAATGATTCGACTTGTACTTGACTCTTAGTATGGATTGGTATTGTATCCCTAATGACCATGCACTCTTTGACTTCTTGATCCTCTACTTGATCCCTTAACATTAAGGATCTTCCATGATCATTAGGACTTGACTCACTGAGTTCTTCTTGCCCTTTTTTCTTCAATCATGTTAGTAACGAAGCATTACTCAGACTCATTAGAAGACTTCATTAGGTTGTGCATATTAAAAGTGACACGCTCCTTATTAACTCGCATGGTGAGTTCACCCTTATCAACATCAATCAATGTACTAGTAGTTTCCAAGAAAGGTCTTCCTAACATAATAAGGATATCTCAATCCACCTCACAATCAAGCACAATAAAATCAGTAGGAACATATAAACTTGTCCACTTTTACTAGAATGTCTTCAACGGTCCTTTTTGGATGTGACGTACTTTGATTAATAAATTTCAATGTTACTATTGTAAGTCTTGCTTCCCCCAAGCCTTATTGATTAAATATTGCTAGAGGCATCAAATTCACACTAGCTCCCAAGTCACATAGAGCTTTTCTATTGAAATTCCTACCAATGTTACATGGAATGTAAAAATGACCTAGATCCTTTAACTTAGGTGGAAATTTTCTCTAAAGAATTGTACTACAATTTTCAATGAGAGCTATTGTCTCATACTCATGAAATCTCTTATTCTTAGACAAAACATCCTTAAGCAACTTAGCATATTTCAGTATTTACTTAAGTGTTTCAACAAAAAGGATGTTTATATGCAATTGTTTGAATATGTCTAAGAATTTTGTGAAATGAGCATCTTCCTCTTTCTTCTTAAACCTCTGAAGGAAAGGTAGTACAGGTATAAATCTTGGTTTGGCCTCTTATTGCTTCCTTTTTCCATAACCATCTGTTTTGGCTCTATCATCATTTTTCTTCTCACTCTTTTTCCTCTTCTTGTTGTCATTCTCTTAAACCATAATTTGCTCATTAACTTCTTCTTCTTTATCATTACCAACTTCATCATTACTGTCATTGCCCACTCTACCATGTCGAGGTTGTTTAGGTAATTGCTGCCCACTTCGTAAAGTAATTGCTTTATATTTCTCCATACTATCCTTTTTAGGATTAGCAAGGGTGTCACTTGGAAAGCTCTTCCTAGTAAGAACATTTATTTGTGATATTAATTAATCAATCTAAATCTCAAGGTTCTTAACAGTAATTTCATGGAGACAAAAAGTGGCTTTGTTCTCAACCCTTGCAACCTCTTGATTAGCCTTGGATTCTTCTTTCTGTTGTTGTTATTGAACCTGAAATCCTTGAGGTGTTAATTCCTTAGTACCAAAAGGTGATACTTGTGGTGGATTCAAGTATGGCCCATTCTACTATGAGAAATTAGGATTATTCCTCAAATTTTGATTGTAGGTTTGAGAATAAGGGTTGCCTTGTGGATTCCTTTGCATATTTTTTATATAATTGATAGTTTCAAAAATGTATGGATACTCTTCAAAATAGTATCATTTACCGTAATGATCACATGCAAATTGATGGGCATGATAAGCATTCACCCCTATCGAGTATCCCCTCCTAATTTACTTCTCTAAATTATCAAATCTCCTCAAAGTAGCTTCCAATTATGATGAGATATCTTTAGAAGAAGAACCCATTTTATGATATCCCTTTAAGCCATGCCTTCTCTTGTTATATTGCTGCATAGTATTGGAGGCTACATACTCACAAAGTTGGTAGAGTTCATTGATCTTCATTTTTCTAATTCGTCCATTAGAAGCAGTGTTGAGCATGGTCATAGTTTAATCATTCAATCCATTACAAAAAGCTTCCAGTAGGACATACTTCTTTTGTTCATGATTTGGGCCATTTCTCTACATATCCTATGAATCTTTCACATGCTTCATAAAAGAGTTCATTTGGTTGCTGTTTAAAAGAGAGTGGCTCTCCCCTTAAGGCAGCTCTTCGACTTCTAGGAATAAACCTGGCTTTGGATTTTGTCACCAAGTCATATCAGGTGTGAATAGTGTTTTAGTAGAGAGTTAAGCCATACTTTTGCATCGTAAGATAAAGACATAGGAAATAGTCTCAATTTGAGAGGGAGACTCCATTCTACTTGAAATTTTCACATAGTTCCACGAATTTGGTTAAATGCTCATTAGGATCTTCATTGAAATTTCTTTGGAACATACCAATTATCCCTAATAATTGAATCATGGCTGGCTTAACTCCAAAGTTTCTGGCTTGAATATTTGGTAACCTGATATTAGAGTGAAATGTCTACTCGTCCTGGTCAAGATAATCATCCAGAGTGTACGTATCATTCTTATCTCATTCAGCCATGTTGTTTGGTTCTGTCAAGGATGTGTGAACTATTAGATAAATTATCGAATTCTTCATAAAGATATTTGTCTTCAACACCTTCAGGAATGATTTCTAGTCCATCTTGCATGCATCAAAGAAGTATCTGTAAATTCAAATTAAAGATAAAAAATATCAAACTTATCAAATAAAACCAAATAACTAAACTATTAGGACTAACTAAACTACCAATAATTTAAAACGCAATAAAAGAAAGCCCAAGTGTAATCAATCACGTGATTTCAATAATTATCAATTTTTCATCAATTTTTTATTGATATTATCGTTATACTCATATGATAGCATCGATTAATTTTTTCACCCAATTCATGCAAATATTTTCACTTTTGCTTTTATGACTTTCCAAATACATTCAAAATAGACTTTAAATCAGTAAAATTTAGGGAGTCAACAATAACTGCTACTAAAGGCAGAGTAAAAATTCGTCTAGCAAGAAGTGAAATTTGAACATTAATAGCGGTTTGACGAACTACTATTAATGTAAGGAGCCAAATTTTGCTTTGGCGGGAATCAAAAAAATTGATGATAGTGCTAAAACTTATGGTGGTTTAATAACTGCTACAAAATTTGAAGTTTTGTAAAAACAAATTGGTGCCATTATGAAAAATTAGTTGCATTTTTATGGTTTGCAGCAATTCTAAAACCACTAAAAATGTTCAATTTATTTTAATAAAATAAAAATCAGATTTAATTAATTAACATAATTAGAATTTAAATATGTAATTATGTTTGTAATAATAAGATTTTTATAACGTGTAATTTAACTAATTATATATGTTTTATATAACTATGAAGTGAGATTTTAATAAATTTTGTGAGCATAATTGAAATACAATTATTATGGGATGTGAAATTTAATTTATGAAAGGTAAAAAGTTTGGAAAATATAGATGTGGAGGAGATGAATAAGAATGTGTAGAAAATATTGAAGAGCTCCATGTAGGAGAGAAGAAATACCTAAATGGAGGGGGAAAAAACAATATTAGTAGAAAGTACTTAATAATATAACAATATAAATTAAGATGAAGAAAAAAAAATACTCACAATAAGAAAAATGTTGGAGATGAGTAGAGGAAGAGGAAGAGGAGAGGACGAGAGGTAGGAGAAGAAATGAGGGCTATTTATAGATGGCAGATTGTGTTTTATAGTGACTATTATGCTTTTTGTAGCAGTTTAAAATTTGTAGCCATTTTGGGGAACCGCTACAAAGCATAACAATGATTTTTTTAAAAAATTAATTGAATTGGTTGACTTGAAATAATTACATGTCTAATATGAATTCTTAAAAATTTTATTCATCATCACATTGCCTGAAAGAAGACATTAAGACAAATAGTTAGAAATAACTATATATTAGTTGGTAATTAATTTAGTGAAATGGAATTCAAATTCTATATGAAGAAGATGTACCTAATAACAGCTAAATCATCATCTCCTTTGGAGAAAAAGTTTTCAAAGTTCATCAGTTGGAAAGGTTCGCTGTCATAAATAATGTCATCACCATCACTCATGTCATAAAGATCTTAAGGCTTTAGGTGGACCACCATATTCCAATTTTTATGCTTCTCATCCTTGATATAATAAACCTAAAGTGACTCAGGCAAGAATGCAAATTCACCCATATGAATGAACTAAGAGAAATTAACAGATGTGATGTCCAATTCATCAATAGTGAATTACCATGAAATTATTGTATTTACCAAGCAACACTTGAAGAGAGTGATAGTAAAAAGTCTCTGGTAATTTAATCCGATGATGTTAGCCAGCTTTCCAATAAGGGACACCTCCAAATTGTATATCACTGTTACTATTACTAGCATAACTTCTCATCTCAAACAAGTCAAAAAATCTAGAGTTTTGTGTGAGCAAACTCTGACATGTGCAATCATGTAGAATTTGAATCCGTTGACATTATACATGCTTAACCTTCTTGTATCGTCAAACGGACTAACTGCAAGATATTTGAGTTCAACTATGTGGGAGTTGTTGTGATTATGTATTTGATATGTAAACCAACTGAGAAATTCTCTATGAACTTTTTTATCAATCTCAATAGATGTCTGTGAATAGACTCATAGAAGAATCAATGATAAAGAAAATTAAAATCTAAAAAAGTAAATTAGTGTAAAACTTATTGACAGAAGAGTTTAACTTAACTGCGATTTGTCAAAACATGTCTATGTGCTTGGAACTTCTTAATAGGAGTAAGTTTAAAGTACTCAGAACCTGATAGTTTTCCAATAGAAGAGAAGAAATCACTTGAATTGGAAGGACTCAATGGACAATAGTCAACCCAAGGCAAGAAAAGATATCTTGACGTCATCAAAGTACTTACCCACAACCTCAAAGTCAAAGCTGGTTGAATGCCCACTAGAACGATAGGGCTTATTTTGTTGCTGTTGTTGCTACGACGCTCTATCTCTTCCTCCTCCTCCTCCTCATCACTATCACCATCATCATCAAGCAACGATATATAAGTACAGAAGTCGTTATCAATCTAGAAATCCTCAATGTTGATGCCTTCGTAGCCAACAAGGTGCTCCTGGAGTAGCTCTAACTCCTCCACCAGACTCCTCAGATGGACCTGACCGCTCTGGATGTTAAGGGAATCTATTAGGTGGCATGAGATCCTTGTTGTATCGACAAGCCATGCTGATAAACATAAATAATAGAATAAGTAAAATAAATTCAAATTAAATTATAAAAAGTCTAACGAAATATACACAAACTATTAAAAATAATAAATAAAACAAATACAAAAATTAACTGTTATTCAAACAAATAAAAATAATATCATATTTCATATTGTGGTAAAAAGTAACATTTCAATTAAATTATAAAGCTTGGCAAAAAAAACTTATAAAGCAATATATTAACTTAATAGTTAAATGAACATATATTAAATAAGCAAATTAAACAATTAAATTATTACATTAAAATCAATTAAATGAATTTAATTATTAAATGTACAAATAAAAAAATATCATATTTCATATCGTAAAAAAATAACATTTCAATTAAATTATAAAGCAACATATGACTTTAATAATTAATTGACTTGACAAATTAACTAAGAAAACTAAACAATTAAATAAATAATTAATTATGATATTCCATTATAAGACAATTAAATAAACAAACTAAATAAATAAATAAATACACTGATTAACAATTAAAATATTATTAAATAAACTAACAAACTAAATAATAAAATTAAAAAAATGTATAAAGGACAAGAAGGTTAGGTTTAGCGAAAGGAGCTAGTCCCTCATAACATGACAAATTAATATTTGTATCCCTGCTAGAAGATGTACCCATATTTAGTACCCGCATTATCTTGAATAAGATTTCTCCCAATAGGAAGACACATATGCATAGCCCAATAGGGGCTAGTCCTTAACTTTGTTTTTTTTTGGTACCTGGACAGCTGAATGTAGAGTTCATATTAGAGTTGGATTTGGATCCAAAACTGGATCTAAATTCATGACAGAAAATGGGCAGAGTTTCGCTTCTCAAACTCACCGAAAAGTGCCAAAATGAAGAGGGGCAATATTTATACAGGTTACCTTGTAGCAATTCTCTCAAAAACCGCTACAAACTGTTACACTTTGTAGTTGTTGTTTTCAGAACTGCTACAAAATTCTGTTGCAAACACTACTACAAAATTCTGTTGCAAACTTATGCATCCGTCACAAAACTTAGATTTTGTAGCAGTTTTGCCTAACTGCTACAAATGAACGTGCAAACTCACTCCCCCGCCCCCCCTCCCTTCTGTAGTATAAGGACCGGAGGTAGTATAATGTTTGTCAATAAAGATTTGTCTCATCAATTGTTAATCAAGAGATCTAAAAAAAAATGATCAAAGTTACTTCCGATTATGTTTTTTTTTTTTAAACAACAACAAAATGAATCTAATGATAGTTGAGGAAAGTGAACATGTTTATTATTTTGACTACACTTTTATTTTTGAGCATGTTTGTAGCACATCAATTCCCTAATTTTTTTCAGCTGTCGCGTGAAAAAAGTATGACAACATATTTTTGATTGCGTAATGACTAATACAGTAGTTTAATGTTATAGATGAATTTACAATTTCCAAATTCTCTTTTATTTAAGAAATAGATGTATGTAGTTGAAAATAATTGCTAATATGTATGAAATTGCGTTAGTTATCTTTATCAACATGTACAATATCCTACTAGATCAAATTAGTCTATGACTTCATAATACGTGTACTGAATATATTTTGAATTATTTTTCAAAGAGATACGTAGTAGTGTTTCTTATTCAATGTATTTTGGAAGCATTATAGTTTTAGGTCAATTTATAAATTTTTCCATTTTCTATTATTATTTTTTCATGTTTTCCTTAAAGGTCTCATATGATGTACATAACATATAGTATACACAAACATATATGTGTATATGTATTATTTAACAAAATTTATGCCATTTCAATTAGTTTACAACTAAACTAGCTTTCTTGATAATAGTCCAAATAATTTCTATTTTTACAAGCTTGCTTATTTATAAAAACCAACTTAAACATAAATCACATTGTCCAATCTTTTACCCAAACTTAAATTTCTAAAAGTCCAATTGAAAATAAATCACTTTTCCTACTAACAATTCAAACCAGTACTAAATGGCTTATACAATGATTAATACTTTAGTCTACTTTCAAGTTTTCCAAAATCTCTTAGAAATAGTTGTAGCTCAAAAAATTGATTTTGTCTTAATAAAAATAGTTTTGTACTACCAATAGAGTTGGGCCTAGTGGAAGGGATTAGTCCCTCACAAAGTGACAAACCAAGATTCGAATGCCCGTTGAGAGAAGTACTCATATTTAGTACCCAACAGTGTCTCGAATAGAATTACCTCAAATAAGAGGATACCTATGCATATTTAAAAAAAAAAAAACTTCAGTAATATTAGCTAGACTATTAAAGTCTAAGCTTTATGTGCACAACATGGGACTTTTTGGAAGAAAAAGAGAGATGGTGGAATTGTAGAAAAACTCAACCACTAGGGTGAATTAAACTAATAGATAGATGCCTCTATCTATAACTTTGGCTAGGATATTTTAGAAAGACAAAATATCTATTAAATCCATCAAATAATCAAATATCTCTTATCTCAATTAATTCTAAATATATATCTCTATGTAATATATATTTAATCTAAATAATATAAACTAATTTTACACTATAACTAATTGGATTTAATTCAAATTGTTTGACCGAGTCAAATATATCATAATGTTGCTTGAATGTTTTATTAAAATATTCTCTTAATATCTAGTCAAATAGCATGACCCATGAAGGATAGATCTGAACCCAAAAATCTAACAAATATAATTAGTTCTATTTTTGAATGTGTTCTACATCCCTTTTGGACTAAATACCCATATTTTTTCCATTCCTCCGATTATCTTCCTATAATTATTTAACATAAATATTTAAAATAAAATTTTTAGGAAATGCAAACATCTTTTTTTTTTTTCACTATGCACGGTTCATTTTGGCTCTACTTGCACCAATCCTTGTTGCTTTGACTTGGTTGTTGCACTTTTCGTGTGCTGGTGCAAAATTTGTGGTTGTTTTACGATGTCAATAAAGATTTTCATGGTAAAAAAATTTAAAAAGCCCATCGAGAAACATTTATCAAACCAATGAACCCACTTACCATAAAACAGATTCAGGAGTGTTTAAATAGAATTAAAACCATGATTTTAAAAATATTTTTACAGTGTACAAAGTAAATATGTGAAGGAGTTTATCTTGTTTTGTAAAAAAATGCTTCTAAGAAGCACCACCCCCTGAGAGTTCCATCATAATAGAATAGTTTTGAACAACAGTTTGTAAAGCTAACCAGGGAAAAAAGGGGAAAAAAAGTGGCCTGCCCTCATTCACAAAATGAGCTAGCAACATTCGATAAATTTGAAGTACAGGTAGTAGCACGAGACCTACGAGTTGAGTTGATCCGTAACTGGTTAAAACCATATAAATCGAGTTGAGAAAACTTGTTTGAAAACGGGCTAAGCTGGTTTAATAGATTAACTACGAATCCACCACCAATTATTTATTTTTTTTAATTTTTTTAATATACAATATTTGAAAAAATATAACGAGATTTTATTAAAACCATCAAATAAATTACAGGTAATTTGTTACATTTTTTAGATAGAATATAACCATAATTATAATAATTAAAAAAATTATTTCAAAAAATAAATGCAAGTCATCCTACGCACAACAAGTTGCAAACCTATCGGTGCAAGTTAAAAAAAACTCGTTTACTAGCAATCTAACTCTAATGGCAAGTTGGCAAGTTAGACTCTCGAATTCAATTCAACCAATTGAAGCCCAAAGTTACCAACAACATCCGCAAGAGTATAACAAACATAAATGAGTTCCACCCTACATTTATCCCACGAGTCAACCACATATTAAAACTTCCATTTACTCATAACAGTCCAAACCTTTTCTTTTTTTTTAAATACACAAGGGCCATGCTAATAACCATCCAAAATCGTTCAAATTTCACAAGTTTCATCATTCTTCCAAAACATAGTTTAATCCAAATATCATAAGTTTAGCAAAAGGTCCTTGTGTCACGGAGTAGCAAGAAGTAGATTCTTAAACATGCAATCACGAGACCATCACAAAAAGTACACAGCCCTTTCAAAATGCATATGTCAAATAACCAGAACCATACAAGATAAATTCATATCGAATGTGATGTGAATCGCCTAACCCAGCCAAAACTCCTATACCAAAGTAGCTCTCCTAAGCTCCCCTTTATGGGTCTGGTACGTCAAAGCAACAAGAGCATTTTTTCTCGGATCTATGCCTGAGCAACAAAAGCAATTCCATCAGTTTATAATAGATGGTGCTGTAGATTATTTTCTCGGATTCATGCATGTGAAAAAGATCTCTTTTAGCTATTAGTGCTTCATTCAAAAACAAAAACTAGAGAAAATTACCCGAAATAATTGATTATAGCATGGCAAAAGGAGCAATGAGATTGTTTTAAAAGCTTTTGACGCATCATTAAATTTGATATCCTTAAAGGGCACAAGCCATTATCACAGTTGATTTCCCACAACTTAATTCTTTGAATGCTACTGTTTGATAAATTGCTACAATCCTACATTGGTGTCATTCAAGCCAATACAAATACCTTGGTTGAGTTTCTATTATTACTTCTATGATTAATATATCCTTTCTTAAGACTAGGTCTATAAAAATTTACCGTTAACAAAGTTTCAATATGTGTTCAAATTAATTTGGGAGTTTTCCAGCCAGATACAATACTTTGAAATCAATTTAGCAGCAGAAGGTGTGCCAACGACCAGACCTCTTTGGAAAACAGGATGGACCAGGATTTGGCCGTGGCTTTTTAGCAGCTGCGTAAGCCCTTGCTTCCACTGCAATAATAACATGCCAGAAAATTAAGGAAACTGACTAAACAAATTAACCAACCAAAATACAGAAGAAGAGGAAGGATAATAGAATACAATGCCACAAAAGGTTCATCCATTTTAGAACCAGATAAACCATATAATCTTGCTTAAAATGAATGGCTAATGGTGGGGAAGGAAAAATAATAAGAAACACGATGTTATTAGAGAAGTAAAGTAAGATAAAAGCACTGGTACATCAAGCACCCACAAACTTTAAGTGATTTATATTGATTTTGCAACCTTGGCATTATTATACACTGAATATAAATACCATTATTTAGAGAATGATCTCCAGGGTTGCGTTTCTCAGCTACAACATCGTCGCTTCCACAACCTGAATCAATAGATCAAATGTCAGGCCAAGCAGGAATCATACACATAAAGGAGAGACAGATCATATATTATCCATTAAATATAAATAATATGATCCCTCTAAGAATAATCTCAACACTTTTGCTCCTTCAGTTGAACATCAGGACCTTCAGCAGAAGTCAATTTATTAGTATTATATCCTAGAGAAAAATTTTTCAAAAGCAAATAAACAATAGAACTAGTGCATCTTTAAAAAGCCCTACACGACATATTTTTAATAGAATTAAGATCACCAAAATGAGTTTCACTTATACATTCACCGCAGTTGAAGACCCACACAGGCTTCGCATAAGCAGCTTCAAGAATAGCTTCTTCAATCTTCTTCAATGTATTAAATCCCTTAATAAGCTTCCCAAAAACCATATGAAACCTTCATAAGACTCCACACAACAGGATTAGCAAATTATGTATTTCATACAAATGCAGTGTTTGCATGCCAAGCAATTGATATCCACACCCCACATGCTCATGAGAAGGAAAAGAAGGACACTGCTAAACACCCCAAGTAAACATACAAACCTGTCAAGACTGTCATCAGGTTGTAATGTGATCACAAATTGTGAGCCAAGGCCAAAACGATCAGTAATTGCCATGGACAGAAGTCCTCGCTCACAGTGTTGAAGCTGAGTGCTCTCAGCTGAAATATATCACAAGAACAATGAAAATGTGCTGTTTATCAAAATAGACAGATATTTTGAGCTATGTCTGTAAGCAAACAAAACATTTTGAATTATTGCATTCTACAAAGTAAGAGCTTCAATGTATGAGTTGCATTCTCACCTGGAAAATCTGCTCCATATATGCTTTCACCACAATCACCTACAAAAAGATTTGAAAAAATGAGACGCAGTGGTCTAAGAGGAGACATTACGAGACACAAGGAAAAAAATGAAAATTATACTCCTCCGGTCCTAATGTTAACCCATTTTATAATATAATTTACATTACAAAATACATCTTACATTTAGAACTGGAGAGCATTAGACAGGTTGAAACTCAGTTAAAATTAATACTGCAATAGGATGCAACCTAAAACTGATGCAAACTCCAGAATTGACATTCCACTTCCAAACATAACAAAAAGAGTGGCAGTCTAATGAATTAAGCTACAAAAAGTGAAGAAAAAGAAAGAAAATAAGGGAAAGACATACTGAATATATAAAAAACCTATTAAATAAATAAAGCAGCATTTAACATGAAAATTAAGGAAAAGTGAAGACTGACAGGATTTAACCTTTAACGTAATAACAAGTGAAGAAAAAGAAGAAAAATAAAGGAAAGACATTTTTTGTGCAATGCATGGAAAAAAGAATCTACTTTTAATTTATTTGTGATGACTCGTGATACTACCAAAAGCATGAAGATGGACAGGACATATTCAAAGACATGAAAATGACTAAACATGTATCAAATTGCAGGCTTGAAAACCTGAAGAACCATGTCATCCAAGTGTCAATGCATCGATAGAAAACATACCACCCGGACCAAAAAAATCACCACCCTGCAAAAGGAAAACAAGCTATCAATAAATCATCAAGATAGTACAAGGCATACAAAACAAGTTTGGACGTTATAAGGCTTATTACTTTACCAAACTCACATTTTTTTATTCCACAAAATCCAATCTGTAAAATCATTTTTATCACTTCTCACAGATGCTAATCCAAATACAAGCTTAAGACTACATCACAAAAGGACTCATGACCATCAACCCAATATCCTACAACATAAACAAAATAGACTTCAAGCACAATGTAGCACAATGTTATGGATAGATCTACACTGCCAAGAGAGGTCTTAGATGTAACAAGAATTAAGAAAAGAAACACACCTTCACAATGGAACGGCATTTCCCACCCTGCAGAAGTTAAACAAGCTATCAATAAATCATCAAGATACCACAAGGCATGCAAAACAAGTTTGGACATTATGAAGCTTATTAGTTGATCAAAATCACCTTTTTAACAAAAATCTATTCTCTAAAATCATTTTTATGACTTCTCCCCAAAAGCTAATCCAAATACAAGCTCAAGACTACATCACATAATAATTGACTTCAACCACAATGTGATGGATAGATCCACAATAGTGATCTTAGATGTAACAAGAGTTGAGAAAAGAAACACACCTTCACAATGAAGCGGCGTTTCCCACTCTGCAGAATGAAAACAAGCTATCAATAAATCATCAAGATACCAAAAGGCATCCAAAACAAGTTAGGACATTATGAAGCTTATTAGTATTATAAGATGAAAAACCTAGCAAGTACAAACTTAAAGACTACATCACAAAAGGATTCATGACGTCAATCCTAAAGCATAAACAAAAATAATTGACTAAAGAAGGGACAATTACTGAGCCACGTTCAACTTCAACCACAATGTGATGGATAGATCAATATTACAAAAAGTGATCTCAATCATAAACAGAGTTAAGAAAAAAACATACCTTCGCAATGGACCAGCCTTTCTGAATGCCATAAAAGAAAGAACCCTCATAGTGCAAGGGCAAACCAACTTTCTTACCCATTCCCTTTTCTCCTGGACATAGATAAAAATTAAATCAGCAATGGTAAACCTATATCATAAACCACATGTCCGCTGGCTTTTTCAATGCGTCAGACTGTAATTATCATATGGGATGGTTTTACTAGGAAATAAAACCATCAAATTATCACCTGTACATAGTGCACGGAAATTTTCTGCAGTGAATGGGGCAAGCTTTTTGAATAGCTGGGAGAACACAAGAATGCATTAGGTAGCAGGTTGATCCTTCTCGGAGTCAAAAATGCAAAATTCAAAAAGAATCATGTATCATGACAGTCATTGTAATTCAAAAGTATTAAAAAGAAAAAGGATACCTCAAAAATCATTCTTCCAGCATCAACCCCACCTATAGAAACATCCATAAAAACTCGGGGATTCTTCTCCATCAATATATTACTTTCATGACTCATAACTCAAGCCAACAACCACTGAAGTCACAAAAGTCAACAAGGAGACAGCAACCAATTATTGATATGTTAACTACTTTTGAAGAAAAAGCCCATGCTGATAATGGCACACATCATATCAAAGCTACAGCAATTGTAACCTTGATAAACAAAAATATTCTGATACACAGTGCCTTCATAAGTGCCTTCATAACAGGAAATTATGGGCCTAAACCATGTCCAACCATTGATGACAACAACCTCCAAAGAAAATCACACCAAAGTTCATTAAAAACTTTGATGGGTTAAAAAAATCATGCCATCCACCAAAAAAAGCCATGTGATCATCAGTGAATCACCATTTTCCACACCAAACCAATTGTGAAGAAAAGTGCTTGACAAAAATCAACTTAGAGGCAGTTAACCATGCCGAACATAAATTCACTGAAAAGATGCAAACATTAAACCCTAGCCATTCATTTCCAGAAGAATCTTAAGCACCTGAGAAGCGAAGATCCAAAAATCGCTAGGTTATGCCTCTGCTAGGGATTGAAGTCTACATAATAGCTATTTAGCAGAAATAAGCAATTGAAATTTGAGGACTACTGTTTTCAAATATCATTTCACACAAGGAAATAGGAAGGACCAAGTACACAAATCAACCAAAGCAACAAAAATAGCAGGACAGATGGAAAGAAGAAGGACCTGTTTGAGAAAATTCCCCGTTCAGTATCCTTAGCATTTAAAACCCCCCATAGAAATGCTTAATACATTCCATTCCATTAACTATAACCAGAGACAAAACTCGAAAGTTTACAAGAAAGGTTTGCGATGAAAGAAATAAATTGATTACTTAAACTAAAACTAGGTTTTCGTCTTCCTCGAAAATTAATTTAATCTTCTTTACATGAAAATGAAATTTCAACGACATCCAAATAAAAGCGAAGTCAGAAGAGTAAAACTTTGCCACAAAAGTCGCAGCAGACAAGATACCTCTTCCGTGTCAGACACTCATGCCATCCTCTAACTAAAGCAAGAAGGATATTAAAATTAAAAATAACACAGAATCAAGTTGGCCTTCCACAAAACAGATAGCAAAAGACCTGGACAGTGGACATAACTCAGAAAAAAACAAAGAGAAAGAATGCACCAAAATCGAAGCCCCCAAGATCAACGATGAACGGACGAAACGTAAAGAGAGAAAACACAATAAAGGGGAGAAAACTTACAGGAAGCGAGTGCCGCGCGTGGGCTGCGTGCGATATCTGGCGGAGGTCGAACGCAAGAGTGAGAGGGATGAGAGCCAACTCCTAAAAAAATGGAGAGGAGGAGAGGGGAGGTTATGAGTTTTAGGCTGTGTTTGGGTGACACCTCAAACTATGGTTTGGAGAATAAATCACCCAAACACCCACCCAAAAACCAAAGCCATGGTTTTGGACCAAAGCCATGGTTTTGGGTCCAAAGCCATGGTTTTGGAAAAAGCAAAAATTTTTTGCTTTTGAGAAAAAAGGGAGAGTGTAAGAGCCTATAGGATATGTATCTTGTTATTTTTTATAAACATATTTAATCTTATATTTTATAAATATATATACATATTAATTAATTATTAATTATATTATCTTATGTATTATTAATTATGTTAATAAAAAATATATTATTAACAATTTTATTCCTTCAAATTAAAATATATCATAAAATCTATTTTTCTGTAATTATCATATTAACTTATGTTTTTTTTTTAGTAATTTGTATATATAAAAAGTGCTTCTGATAACAACTATTCCAAACACTCTCATTTCTCAAAATCACTTTTTCATAAAATCTATTCTTTCCAGAATCTATTCTCCAGAATTACTTTTCCAAACCACGGTTTGATTTCATCCAAACACACCCTAAGGGTTATTTATTTGGTTAGAGGGAAAGACAGTGGAGGGTAGATTTTTTATTTAGTTTAGGGTTTGTTTGGTTGGAGGGGAGGAGAGGGGAGAGAAAATGAATTCCTCTCTTTATTTGGTTAAAAATTTTAAAGGGGAGTGGAGCTAAAATGTCCCCTCTCCTCCCTCCTCCCATTTTGGCTCCCCTCTAAATTGGGAGTTTTTGAAGGGAAACTAAATTTTTGGACCATTATGCCTTTATAGTTTTTTAATATTCCACTTCTACCTATAAAATATATTATTATAATATTTATTTCAAATAAAAAATATATTATCCTAAGTAAAAAAATAAAAAAATATATACATTATTATAATTAAAAATATAATATAAAAAATTATTTAAAAATAAAAAATTATAAAATAAAATTAATTTGTTTTTATAAATATATTATTTATTAAATATATTTTAAAGCTGGAAAAAAAGATAGCCTAAAAGAATAAAATTTCATTTTTCTTAGAGCATATAAATTTGTTAATTTGATTATTTTAAATATATTATTATATTAATTAGAATAAAAAATTACTGTACTAATTTTTTAATACACATATTAACATGATAAGACTGGATTTTTATTAAATTATATGATTTAAATTAAGATTTAAATTAATTTATAAATATATCAATAAAAAACATAAACTAATATGTAAGGGTAAAATGGTAAATTGATTATTATTATCCCTCCCCTCCCCTCCTTGAACCAAACAAGAGATCATTAAATATCCTCCCCTTCTCTCCTTTTTAATCAAACCAAACAAGGTGAGGATAAAACTCCTCCCCCCTCCCTACCCCTCCCTCCTCTCAAACCAAACAGGCCTGAGGAGAATGGAAGGGAGCTAATTATAAATTGATAAATATATTTTTATCTCTTTATTTAAACTTTTTTATTATTTTATTATGATATTTATATCATAATTATTTTTTTTATTTTTGAATATAAAAAAACAAGATACCTTGAGACATAACAAATAGATTATAAATAATCATATATCAAAATAAATGTCAATAAAAAAAATACGTTATAATCTTTAGCATATTATATAAATTATAAATAAATTTATGTTACAAGTTTTAAACTATAACATCATTAATTATATAAAGTGCGCAGCCTCACATGCTTAATTACATAATACACAGAGTTTTGTGTAAAAAATGAAATTGAATTAAAATAGGTATACATAGAAACACATATCAACAAA